>NW_013666295.1:277661-279484 GCF_000517525.1 Limulus polyphemus
AAGAAAGTCTCCAACAGTTGAGAGAAAGCCAGAGTACACAAAAGAAAAACATGAATAAATTTCAAAGCAAAATAAATACAATAAAGAATAATTTACTGTCTTTTACACAAGGAGGATACATTAGACATCGGCCCCAGACAACGGGAAGCCCTTTCCAGAACACGCAGCTAAACCCTAATGCAGACATCTTCAGTCCTGTAAGAAGTCACATTCCAGATATGAGTGTCAGCAATAGGGGTGATCTAGTATGAAGGGAGCCACAGGAATTCGATGGGAAGGCTCTGTGGGAAGCAAATAGAGCACGATTTGAGCTCTTGGCAGAAATGAATGGATGGACAGAGGAGCAGAGAGCAGTGTACCTGGCAATGAGCCTGAAGAGACAACCACTGGAAATACTTGGACAATTGTCAGCAGATGACAGACACAAGTATAAAGAACTGGTAGCTGCTCTAGAGCTCAGGTATGGAACTCAAAATCAGTCTGAAGTCTACAGGGCTAGGTTTAGGACTACAGTCCGTGCTAAAGGGGAGAGCCTGCAAGAGTTGGCACAGGATTTGGAAAGTATGGCACACAGGCCTACCCAACTGCTCCACCCGATCTCCTCAAGCTGTTGTTGAGGGATCAGTTTGTAGATGCCTTGGACAGTCCACAACTTAAGATACAAGTGAAGCAAGCACACTCCCTATGCAGGATGCAATGGCCAGAGCTCTTGAATTTGAATCCTATGTTAAATCCAGCACATAGGTATCAAAGTTGGTAAAGTCATCAGGATTCAAGACCAGAAAAGGTCAGCTTTCAGAGAGGTTTGAGGGACTTTGCTGGCACTGTAATAAACCTGAGCACAAGAAAGCTCAATGCTGGCAACTTCAACACAGGAAATATGCCACAGCAGAAAAGGCTGCTACGCAGAAAGGTTGTTGGAACTGTGGAGAGCAGGATCCAGTGTAAGAACAATACCATCAATAAGTCAGCTTGGGCTGAGGGACGCCCACAAACCCCATTGTGAAAGTCCCAACAGCTAAGAGTAAAATGGCAAGCACATATAGTGTCTATGTGGCAGGAAAGCTGGATGACCAAAGGTGCAACTTTGTCATAGATTCTGCATCTCAGCAAACCCTTGTGAGTATCAAGGTGCTGGATCACAAAGGAGTACCAGAAGCTGTACAGAAAGCTCTGTGATGTGACAGGACATTATTCAAGGTTGTGGGGACCAGTGTGGGTAAATATTGAGCTCATAGGCATGAAGGACAGACAGAAAGTATATTTGGCTGACATTGAAGACCAATGCATATTAGGATTGCACAATTTACTAGTGAGGAAGTGTGTAGCTAACTTCGATAAAATGACGATTGGAAACAACAAAGGCCAAATTCCAGTAAGTGTTGCTGCATCCACTGATTTGCATGTCACAGCACTTAAGTCAACTACAATACCCCCTATGTCAGAGAAGATAATTTGGGGTGGGATAAAAGAACATCCCCAAGGAAGCCCAATGCTTGTGAAAGCAGTGGAAGACCCATCCAGGCCAGTGGATTTGGATATTGGAAGGTCACTTGTGGCAGGTCATCAAGTAGTACCAATAACAGTGGCCAATTTCTCTAAATGTGAGCAGACACTTAAGGAAGGGGCATTGTTGAGCCAGCCAATGTTAAAGCAAGAAATACAACTATAAAGAAAGGATATAAACTTCCAGAACATTTAACTGACCTGTATAAGAAGAACCTATTCCATCTGTCATCATCACAGGCTCTTCAGGTTAGAGAACTCTTGGAGAATTATGCAGACGTTTTTTCGAAAGGAGATCATGACTTCGGCTGCACAAA
>NW_013666295.1:280324-291831 GCF_000517525.1 Limulus polyphemus
CAGAAGAGAGGTTGAACTAACCAGGTGCCATCAAGCTGAAGTCAAAGTGACTGAAGAAGTTGATGATGGTGAAGTGAAACCAGGTATAGATATTAAAGCAGAGCAGGACAAAGATCAAGATTTGAAGCCAACAATTCATTTTCTAAAAGCAAGTGTTTTGCGCCCTGCTTGGGAGAAGGTGTTTAGTCTAAGCCCTGTGACAAAGAACTATTGGGCACAATGGGACCAGTTGAAGCTTGAACATGGTATTCTTCTCCCGAGATGGGAAACTGCAGATGGGAAAGTGATGACCTAGCAAACAGTTATACCGAGAAAGTTACGGGAAGTTGTGCTGCGTCAATCCCATGATAGTTTAACAGGAGGACATCTTGGAGTTAAGAAGACATTGAGTTACCAACGACAGAGATTTCACTGGATAGGTATGAGGCAAGATGTGGAAGAATGGTGCAGGACATGCAGTACATGTTGTGCTAAAAGGGGACTCAAGCATTAGTGACGTGCTCCAATGAAGTTATATCAAGTTGGCACACCAATGGAAAGAGTAGCCATTGACATTGCTGGTCCTTTGCCTCAAACTTGTGCTGGAAACAGGTACATTTGTGTGGTGATGGATTATTTCACCAAGGGGCCTGAGGCATATGCAATACCAAATCAGGAAGCTACAACTGTAGCTTCGGCTATTAGTGATTTCTTCTTCAGATTTGGTATGCCATATGAACTGCATTCAGATCAAGGCCGTAACTTTCAATCAGTTGTATTCCAAGAATGCTGCAAGTTGTTTGGCATATGAAAGACCAGAACAACGCCACTTCACCCACAATCTGATGGGATGGTAGAAAAGTACAACTGGACATTGGGACAGGAATTGGCAAAGTTTTGTAATAGCCGCCAAGATGACAGGGATGTCTTACTCCCTCCACTGTTGATGGCCTATAGGACAGCAGAGCATGAAACCACTGGATACACCCCAGCAAAGTTGATGTTTGGTCGGGAACTTCGGTTGCCAGTGGATCTGTTAACAGGACGCCCACCTTATGAAGAGTTGCCTGAAAATGTTTCAGAATTCATGCAAGTGTTATTGGAAAGGATGGATAATATTCACCATCAAATGCATTCAAACTTGAAAACGTCTGCTGCCCATATAACATAGTGGATCGTCTCTCAGACGTGACTTTCCAGATAAAATGTGGTCGGCGAGGTAAGCCAAAAGTGGTTCACACCAACAGGCTTTGCGTTATCACGGTCCAGGACATTTCAGTTGGAACGAAGTGAACAGTGAAACAAATGACGCTGTTGAAGATGTGTCACCTGAAAAAGCCTCTGTCAAAGAAGAAACTCTACCCGGTTTTGAAAAGGAAAACAGTGAAGCCGTTAATGAAGTTACTACCACTGATGTGACTGTTACCTATAATGGGACAATTCGTGATGGAGCAGATGAACCCCACGTGAAGCAGAAGCCAATGAGACAGAGACCAGTATGGAGGAAGATACATCCTGTAAAATTAAGAGACTTTGTTGTATTTTAATTTTGTGTTTGTAAATTCTGTTCATTTAATCAAGTTATTGTTAATTATCTATTGCTTTAATGTAAGTGGCTGTTGTTTGGGACAAAAAATAGTAAGGAAGGGGCAATGTTACGACAGCGGGAAGTCACGCAACACTGGGAGCATGCATGCTTGAGTTTCTAGAAGATCATGAATTATCGAGGAACCCCTTGAAAGTCCGAGTGTTTGCCAGGTGCCCTCTTTTTTTAGTATATAAGCCCGGCAAATAAAGCCAGCGATAGAGAGATATGCAGATTGAAGAGATAGATAACTGAGTCAAGCGAACAGTAGGCACCGTAAGTAAAGTATGTGAATCACTCTGATTTATAGCGTGTGTAATAAAGGTTGTTAAGTTTAAAGTGACTGTGGAAATTCTGTGTACTAAAAAGTTGTATTAAGAAAGAATAAACTAGTTTTAATTAAGAAAGGACTTGTATAGCTGAAGTTTCTCGGGAAGAATTTCAACCGTAAATTATTAAATTATCAAACGAGCAGAGACGTAACACTAATAACATTTCTATTTTAAAATGTACACTTGAGATTTTTGTAGAAGTCTGCCATTATATCATCATATGACATTAATCAAAATCACAGATAAACATGCTTGCTTTCTCATAATTAAAGGAACAAATTATATTTTTTTAAATAAATTTCAATCAACACCTATTTCTAACTCCTGTATTAATAACATTTTAATTTATGATTTTTAAAATAAACTTTAGAAATTAAAAGTGAAAATTCTGTTGATTTTCTCTACATTACTTATTTTTAACACATCATAGTAATGTTATTTTGGTATTTAATATCTGCTTGTTTAATTTATGAAAAATTGTTTTCATGGGTGCAAAGATTTTACTCTAAGAGTAGCCAGTGACACTCTCCTTAAAAATGGAGTAGTCTAATTATTCTTAAGTTACCCAATGTTGATGCCAATATACTTTCTGAAACACTGTCCCTATCTACTATCTAGCGAAACCACAGGCAAGGGAACGGATTAATGGATTAACGAGATTCCCACTGTCCCTATCTACTATCTAGCGAAACCACAGCCAAGGGAACGGGCTTTGAAAAATCAGCGTGGAAAGAAGACCCTGTTGAGCTTGACTATGACTCTCTTAAAGTAGCCAAATGCCTCGTCATCTAATTAGTGATGCACATGAAGGGATTAACGAGATTCCCACTGTCCCTATCTACTATCTAGCGAAACCACAGTCAAGGGAATGGGCTTGGAAAAATCAGCGGGGAAAGAAGACCCTGTTGAGCTTGTAACAATCTAGCGAACGGGCTTTGAAAAAGACAATATCCAACAGTGCCAGTTCTGCTTATCAAAAATGGCCCACTGGGCACTCACATCCAAACGTTCGGGCTTCAGTCGAGCAAGCCAAACTTTTCACCCATTTAAAGTTTGAGAATAGGTTGTTTATTGGAAAATAAAATATATGTTAAAACATTCCAATAATATAGCACTGAGAAATAAAAGTGGCATTTAAACATTCCAACAATATAGCTTTGAGAATATGCCCTTTTTTCTTTTTAAAAATTGTGTGCTAATACATAATTTATATTATTTTGGTGAAAATTCCAGCATTTGGAATGTGCATGAAATCTTACCATTTCAGCATCTAAAGTAGAAATATCCATATGTATGTGGACCACTTCCATTGTTTCTTCTTCACTGTTTTTAATGTCAATTTCTTGGGGATCATCAGTGTTATCAATTACTTCAGCATCATTTGATGAGTATTTTTCCAGTCTTCTTTTTGGTCTCGATTATCTCTTTAACCATTGTCTCCTCACCAAATTTCTGTTAAGGAATTTTAATGTTTTATTCCTCTTTGAAATAAAAGTACATATTTAAACAAGGCAATTAAATGTAATTACTACCTCAAATCATTAATATGTACAATTCAGTGAAAGGTGATTAAAGTTAAGTCAAGTAAATGAAATAAATACTACAAGCCTTTGTACTGGACAAAAGGTATCTTTGGCATTGGTTATAGCAGATATAATGTGGTTGACATTTTATATTCTTATTTACTTTTACTTATAAATTATTACAAAGAAAAAATTACTTTTGGTACTAAATATAAGAATTCACCATATTGTGGGTTGTGAAAAGAAATTAGCTCATTCAAATATGGTTCTCATTGGTTAACTAGAATACTGTTCTTTAAACTATTCCTCTTTCCATGGTTTGGTTGTCTCTTTGTTGGTAATCTCCACAATTTCATATGGCATTTTCTATAAATGCTCCATCTTATGGCCTTTCTTGGTCAGTTTCGACATTTTTATCCTCAGTACTTGGTCATAAGGTTGAAACTGGAACCTCATACTTTTTCTGCCTCTCCTGTGCTTTTTTTATGTTATTCAGAAGCTGTGAACAAATAATGCAGTGCCTATATGCCACAAACTTATAATAAAAGTACCAAACACAAATAGTAACTTAAAACATCTAATACTTCCAGGAGTGGTGGGATATAATATTGACTGTCAAATCCCACTATTCAATTAGAGTAGCTCAATAGTTGACTGTGGGTGGTGTGAACTAGCTGACATCCCTTTAGAGTGAATAAAAAACAACTGAAAAGTAAATTTTATAAAAACAATTTTATGTTTCACAAACAAATGATTACAGCATTGCAGAGGTGACATAGCGATTTTGTAAATTTCAGGTTCAGGTTACATACTTGTTTATGTAATTTTAGTTTTCTTCATCACCATATCTTCTATGTAGGTATGAATGTCAACTAAAGGAAGTTAACATTTTCTTCACTTCAAAATGTACAACATAATTTAGAAAAATACTTACCTCTCTGCATCACAAAGAGCTATTACTCCACGTACTGGCCTGGCATGGCCAAGTGGTTAGGGCACTAGACTCGCAATCTCAGAGTTGCGGGTTCAAATCACCGTCATCCCAAACATGCTCGCCCTTTCAGCCATGGGGACGTTATAAAGTGATGGTCAATCCCACTATTCGTTGGTAAAAGAGTAGCCCAAAAGTTGGTGGTGGGTGGTGATGACTAGCTGCATTCCCTCTAGTCTTACATTGCTAAACTAGGGACAGCTAGCGCAGATAGCCCTCATGTAGCTTTGTGAGAAATCTATAACAAAAAACTCCACGTACTCTGGTTTGTAATTTTCCTTGAACAAAGCTCCCACCTCTACACGCATCAAAGTGTATTGCACGAGCCTATGATGTAATCATCATAAGGCTTTATTCTTCCATCAATAGAGGGGTGACACATCCTCCAGTGCAATAATCCCTGTGAGCACTTGTATTTGAATAAAGGCTTGTTCATGACAAGGCAGAGTAAATGCATTGGAAGTGAATAGTTAGGGTAGAAAGTGAGTATTTACCTGAAATACATTTTCAGGTAAAGAAAATGTAAACTTCAGAGATATTACTCACCTCCTTGCACCGCAAAGAACTGCAATACCATATTGAGGAAGGTGGATGGATCAGTAGAAAAAACTACAAAGATGAGCTCTTTTCTGAGAAGAGCATCAGAAGAAGAAAGCCCATGGAGTGAGACATCTAGGAAGTAGAGGGTACCTAAGTGGGGCAGTACTTGTTGAGAGATTCCACCTATCTTAGGCAGGAAATACATTTTGTCAAATAGAAGGTGGTAAAGCAAAAGATACTGTCAAAAGAATTTTTTGTTTTGTGCTGAGGTGGTGTAACATCAGAATGTCCAATCGTCTATTATTATCTCACAGGTGGACAACTGAGCATGAGAGGGCTAGAAATTAGAGAAATACTTACTTGAGATACTCAACACAATAATCAGGTGCAGGGAGTGTTGTCCCAGACCTGTTTCCCAAGACTGGATCTAACTGCTGGGAATGGCTTGGTTCAAAACATATTGAAGTGTCTTGTACTATGCAACAAGTAACAGTCCTACTTCCCAAATGATGGGTGCATTCACTCAGTCTCGTACCAGAGGAATTGCACATCCCAATGAGAAACTTCCCATATCGACTTCCTGAGCAGCTACTGGGGAAGCAAGGGTTGTCCTGTACTGCACTAGAAAAAAAAGGAAGAGGAATTTGCATGGAGGAAAACACTGCAAAGGTTCATGGACCACTGTTATCAGGCACATCATCTGGAATTAAGTCCCACACTGAGAGACAATGCAAAAGTTTACCACGATTAAAGACAGAAGGAGCAAATCAGGTGTAAGGGCAGGCACATACTTGATGCTGTCATTGTTTTTTGTCATGTTCAGAATGGCCTGTAAGAGATAGTACATATACATACTGCAAAATTAGTCTTGCAGAAAACCCCATCTCAACAGTGGACAGTGAGTAGAGGCAGATGGGCTTAACACTTTCTGTACCCATCTCTCAATTTGAATTTTGGGTAATTATTTCCTCCGAGACAACACTGGCCACAAAGTGAGTTCAAATAGACAGGAGGTGATGTACAGAGAGACCTAAGATGGCAAGAAGTAGGCAGGGGAGAAAATGAAGAACAAATAACAAAAGTCATCACACAAGAGCCACTAAGTAGACTGGAGGGAGGCAAAAGGCTGAAGCACAATAAACCTCCATGTTATATAAGTGATTTGATGCAAATGTGTTATATCCTGTCCACATTCTAGCCCATAGAATCTCATCCAAGAGACGATATCACTGAGAAGCAAAAGAAACTATGAGATAATGAACCTGATGAGAGGTGATGTGATAAAGTGTACAGATGTCCTCACACAAAGAATAATACACCAACCAGATGAGTTGATGAACCCACCGAGTTAAAGTTAAAGGTGATAAGCCATTAGGAAGCATCCCATGACAAGAGAGGTGATGGCAATTTCCACAAAAGTTTGAAAGAGGTAATGAACAGCCTGAACCTCACACAAAGACAATGAAAATGACATTGATGGGAGAAAACACTTGATCATCCTCTTGAGCAGTCAAATTTTTTGTGAGAAAGAACTAAAATCAGCTGATCTTGGTGATAAAGAATATGAGAGGCACCTAATGCAAAAAATGTCCAAATAAAATCACCCACAAGCAAGCACAATGAGAATATACATCTTTTGGGACAAATGATACATGCAATAGGAGGGTAAAGGCTCAAACAGAGAGATAATAAGAACCTGGAGAACAATTTGTAGGTTCTACTCCAGAAGAGGAGCTGGGTGATTGAAATGACTGATGAGAAAAGCCCTGAAGTGATCAGTCAAAATTGGAGAAATGGAGAAAAGTCTGATAAGAAATGAAAGGTTGTGGATGAAGCTCCTTGATAACCAGTGACTGTTGACAGAGAAAAAAGAGGTAAAAAGGTAGTGTCCCCTTGTAGTTTCAGTGCCACGTGTACTAATGAGATGAAAATATCATCATCTGGTTGGTATATAGGAATATTCAATGAATCATCATGACATTCATTTGCACCCATTTCTGAAATAGGTACAAAATTGTACTTTTTAGACACAAGTAAAGTTTTGCTGTCTGAAATTGACTGCTCATGCTGAACAATGAAGTCAAAGCTATTCCCTTTCAAAGATATGAGGCAGTTCTTGAATAAAGATCGACAACCTCGAAATGACTGTGGTACATTAACATCTGATTCATCAGCTACAACCCAATATTGGTCCCAAACAACACTGAGTTCTAGGATGTGCCCTTGATCAGCAACATACTGAAGTTCATTATTGAGCCATACCATAGCCAAGCCAGTGTCCTTGCTCCGTCTTTGTGTACTTGAAGTGGATCTCACAAAGCGACTGTAACATACTTAGTAATACTTCTCTTCAGCAGCAATAAGATCAAGCACCCCTGCCAGACATAAACTAGATATATTACAAATATTTCAACCTCAAAAATGTGCTGATTCATCTTTGCTGACTGAGATTGACAGAACAAGTGAGTTGTCCAGTCCATGTGTGATGAGGTAGGTCGTTCAAATATGGTACTGCTGTTAGATGTACTTGGTTCTGTTGGACAGGATGTAGTTCTTTATGACTGACTTTGTAATTTTTGAAGCTTTCCCTTGTCAGTATACTGTGCATAACAGTTCTTGTGCCACACAAGCGAAATTGTATCTTCACCATTAATAACAGTTTCTAGTCTATTTATAACATTTCACTTTTTGCTGTCTCTCAGATTTTTTCTGATGTTTATTGCTTCTTGAATTCTTTGTAAGCCTTGATCACTGGCATCCTTCAATCTATCTCTCTTGTCCTCATGACAAGTTATACAGTGACTATAAGAAACAAATGTTATTCTCTTTGAAGTTGATCTGGAATAAAAGAAATAATTGAAATTTCAAAACCCCTAGCCAGTATTTAGATCATCTAGGAAAATGATAGTATTAAGAACTTAAGTAAATCACATAATGTGCTCATCCCAAATCATACCTAAAAACAACTTTAGTAATATATTATTGACTGTAATTGACTTAAAACATTATACAAAAGAAGGAGAAGATATTCGTGCATCTTCTAAAACGCAGAAGAAACAAAACCTGCATTAATGTGATACCTATTTAATCTATTAACAAGCAAATTAACTGAATTCAGTATTGTACAAGCAACCATTTGTATTCTGTTAATAAACCGAAAATCATTAATATCACTACATTAAGTCAATTATTATGCAAAGTCCACCAATGCTTTCATTGGTATTGAATATAGGATTGTTTTGTTGCTGTTTTTGTTATTAAGCACAAAGTTACACAAAGGGCTATCTGTGCTCCGCCAACCAAGGGTAACTGCAGACGTACCACTGTGTCACTGGTGGGCGAATATAGGAAAACAAATCATTAAACAAACGAGTATACAGATTAGCTATTCATAAAACAACAGTTAATGATTCTCTTTTTATAGTGTCCATTTATTTCCTAAATTTGGGGTACTAAAACTCAGAATTCAGCTTGGTGACATCGAAATTTATGTTCAGCACACTCAAATTTGTGAAAGTTACTAATTAACCTATTTCTTGTCCAATGAATTGTCCATCTACTCAATAGTAGTGACCTCATTTTATTTAACTGTATATTTTGCAGTGAATTGTTATCCATCTCAAGCTCAGACATCTAAAGGTATTTATGTAATGGGCAGCACCCTTTTGGGCTAATTGTTGGAGTTTCAATTGTACTGCCAATTACACCAAATTTATTTAGTGGAGGATTTGCAGTAGCAGGTGGAGCTCACAAATCGCTAACTCGAGGTAATTTACAGTTAGAATAAAGAATCAGAGTCCCAGACTAACATTGAACAAATTATGATAACATTTATTGACTTTTTCCGTATAACATTCAACACAAGTTCATTAATCGTTAATTTCTCATAACCTTTACTATTACTGTTAATTCGTATTAACAATTAATATATATAAAGTACACTTCCTTAATAAAACATGAATTTCCTGTTACCATTAACTACATTAATTGATCAAGAGAGACAATAATTCTATACTTACAACAGAATTGAGCCAGTACACTTCGGGATGATGGAGACTTTCATACTAATAAAAGCTGGAATGCCAATAATCTCAAGAACTTCTAGGACTGCTGGAGATCTCAAAGAATGCTCTGAAAATGAAGAACTACTCTCAAGAATTTTTTCTGAAGAGCTCTAAGAACTAACTTTTTCCACTTCAGACATCAGTTTTTAACCCATATTTTCTTGGTATTCTTTCGACCTACCAAATAGTATCTATAACTATCTGCAAGTAGTTCTAACACTTTATTAGTTGTTCTGTGCAACTTCCTGGGCTACTCCAAAACCATAACAAAAAAACTGTTATGGTGAGTTAGCCAGTTGCCTTTCCACTTGTACTAACACACTAGCATCACCTAAGGAATACGGCATAAATTATCACTTTTGCTTGTTAACATCGACTTTGTTCGTAGCTTCCACAGCACTAACAAGTTAGCGTCAGTAATCCATCACAACCTGTCACCGATACTCATGCACTTATTTCGTTTCTAAGCAATATCTCTATGTAATTCTCAATGCTACTGACCCAGCTAGTTGTACTTTCAAGCTCTCGACCTTATCTCATAATACAAGCGTCTTTACCTACGCCATTTCTCCATGTATATGTTTACTCAGAACTCAGAAAATTGTTGTAACTTCGTTCTTAAACTCTTTTCAACTACTAAACATACTGAAACAATTTTAAAATTCTCTCAAAAATATCCAGTTGCTTCACTCATCTCTCTCCTTAGAAAAATTTTGTTACTCATAACAAAATTTGTCACCCACTCTATTGTCTCCATCTCTCTTCATCAATCAATGTTTACATTCATACCTTTTACTATACGTCGTATACACTATCGCTGATTATATTCATATATAAATCAACAGTTCATCCATGTATTATATCAATGATTGACCATTACATCATTACTAAAGTCCATTATCATTTATCCTCAATATCTAATATAGCAAATATAGTATCAAATTAATATCTCTAAGTACATAAAAATTATTATCTCCAAAAATACAACTTTGAATACAGAACAGATTATCAAGAATATATAAAAGAAAAATCATAATAGGTATTAATACATATAACCATATAACTCAAAACAATTACACTTAGAACTCATGTCAGAAATGACGAAAGGTCAATTCCTCATTATTTCCAATCCACTCATATAATGCATACATTTTTCATTTTGCACAATGTTCGTGAGGATGGTGATGGTAGGCACAGTAGATATAATTTGGGGCACTCAACTGTCAGTATGGGGGCATCCATAGTCCTCTAAGTTGACAGAAGGGAGACCAATCCACGATTCAGTATACAGGCCTTTTCTCTACCTTTTGTGTAGATGTTATCGTAGGTCTCATGTAATTGTTGACAGAACTGTATTAACTCTCAAAAGGAATGTCCTTCATCCAACCAACGTAGTCCATTGTATGTGCCTATGATCCTCTTCACTCAGTACCTCTTCTCCATAGGGTGCAAGGAAGCAGCAGGTGTTGGTCCATCTGGTGTAGGACTCAGTTACAGCAAGTTTTTTATAATGTACACACCACCAACCCTGAAACCTTTGATTTCTACTATCACTGACTTGACACTTCTTTTCAACAGAGCCAGTGATTGAGCAGGTGATGGTGCTGGTAATCTGGCTGGTCTATAACCATAACACACAGTTATTGATTAATTTCTTTTATCACTGTCACACTATCACAAGGTCATTCACATACACAACATATTCTGCTTCTCATACACTTTTTTTGGTAATAGTCACAGAGTCACTAGTCATTTCTGTCGATTTTGGTACTGACACAGTTCGTTTCTGGACTTGCTGTCAGTGTCCACTAACTTGGTTGTTTCTCAAACTTTTATTATACCTATTGATTTTGCCTGTCAATTTTGACTATAACACTTTAATAATCAGCTAACCTTGCCAATTAGTTAAGTCGAGTCAATTTGGTAGTCATCTATATAATCAAACTATGTCATGATTAGATGGGGCCTAATAATTTAATTTGAATACTTAAAACAATATATTATTGTCCAGTTTTTCTGTTTGTTAATTTTCTGTAGAAATTATTTCCCAGAAACTTCATGTAGAAATTATTTCGGAAGAACTTCACCGACACAAGTCCTTTCTTAAATAAAACTAGCTTATTCTTTCTCAATACAACATTGCAATACACAGAATTTCGACAGTCACTTTAACTTAAACAGGTGCTAAAATTCACAACGATTCACACACACACTTTACTTACAGTCACTACCGCTCACTTGATTCAATTATCTGTCTCTATACACTGGGTGGTCACAAGTAAGTAGACATGGTACTCACCTCTCCAAAGAACTGAGAACTAGAATACCACGTTGATAAGATGGTAGGGAGACCAGTGTAGATAAATAAATAAAATTATTAACTCCTTTCAGAAAGTGAAAAAGGGAAAAACTCATGGAGCTTTGTCACCCACTTGGTGGGAGAATCACTTGGTAGAAGACAGCATCCATCTCATGCAAAAAGCACTCTTATTC
>NW_013666295.1:292413-298711 GCF_000517525.1 Limulus polyphemus
AGGACTTTTGCCACTTTATTCTTCGGGTTTCGTGGACAAGAACACAACGTTGTTCCAGGAAGATGGAGCACCGTGTCACACTGCTCGAAACACCCAAAAGTGGCAGGAAGAAAATGGTATCCAGAAGTTGTCCTGGCCGAGCCAATGTTCTGGCATGAACTCCATTGAAAACCTTTGGGCCATACTCGACTGGCAAATCAAGAAACAACCAAAAAACCAACTTCGAAGAGTGATCTACTCCAAATTTTGAAGCAAGAGTGAACGAAAATCCCACAATCTAAAATTGACGAGATGATTCTCACGATGCCCCAAAGGATTAACGAACTCCACGAAGCAAAAGGAAGATCTACTAGATATTAATTATATTATAAATATATCAATTCATGTAAATATGACTGAAAAATTTCATTTTTTCTGAAAAGGTGGTGTCTATTTACTTGTGACCATGCTGTGTATCTGCAATCATATCTCCGCTTTATTTGCCGGGATTATATACAAAAATAGAGGGCGTCCGGCAAACACTAGAGTTGCCAGGAACAGTCATGATCCTTCAAGAAACTCATGACTGTTACCAGCGTCACGTGACTTCCACTGTTGTGACACAACTGTATGTTTTAGCAAAAGCTAGGTGTGCAGCGAATGGTGTGTCATAATATGTTTTCATAGCTTTTGTTTTCAAATTATGTGGTACAACTATTTGTACGGACCTGTTATCTTTAACCTTTTTATATAAGATATCTGAATTTAATATGTATTCTGTATTGTCACCTTGTGTTACTTCGTTTGGTAAGGAGTTTTCTATTGGATCTTTCTTTTTTTCACTAATCACATGATCTAAATCCCAAATTATTTCTAATTCGTTTTTATCTTCAGTTTGTACTTCTTTCATTTGGTTAATTGCTTGCTTTTCTACAGTTTCTGTATTTCCTACTCTACTTCTACTCAGAGCATCAACATTAGAATGCTTTCTACCTGGTCTATGTACTATTTCAAAATCGTAATCCTATAGTAATAATGACCATCTAGCTAATCTAGAGGAAGGGTCTTTTAATATTATCAACCATCTTAATGGTGATGATGGTAAATGTTTTACCATATAGATAACAACAGAAAGTTTTAATTCCATGTAACTGAATAATTTATCTCACCTTTTCCTAACTGTCTACTCTGATAAGCTATAGAGTGTTTTTTTCCATTTTCATCTAACTGTGATAATACTGCACCAATAGCGAAACCTGAAGCATCTGTACTTAAAATAAATTATTTACTGAGGTCTGGATAACTTAGAATTGGTGCTGTTAATAAAGATTCTCTTAGTTTTTCGAATGCTTCCTGTCTTTTATCTGTCCACTGAAATTTTATTTCTTTCTTAGCTAGTTTGGTTAAAGGTTTTTGCCAATAATGCAAAATGTGGTATAAATCTTCTATAGAATCCTACAAATCCTAAAAATGCACGAATATCTTTCACTGTTTTAGGCCCTGGATAATTTCTACAAACCTCAATTTTTTTCGGGTCATGTTTTACACCATCTGCGGTCACCAAATGACCTAAATATTCTACTTCTTTTTTTCCAGAAACTGACATTTACTTGATTTAAGCTTTAAAGTTGCTTTCCATAATCTATCAAATACATGCCTTAACCGTTCGAAGTGTTCTTCAAAATTTGCAGTGAACACTATGACATCATCTAAGTAACAGAAACATTCTGAATATTGCAAGCCTGATAGTACAGCATCCATTAACCTCTGGAATGTTGAAGGGGCATTCAATAAGTCAAAAGGTATTCTATTAAACTGATATTTACCTGAAGGTAATACAAAAGCGGTTTTAGCTTTATCTTCTTCTATCTCTACCTGCCAATATCCACTTTGTAAATCCATAGATGAAAAGTAATTACTCTTACCTAACCTATCTAAGGTTTCTTGGATACTAGGTAATGGGCAAATATTACTCCATTCAATTTCCGAAAATCCACACAGAACCTTAATTTTCCTTCCCTCTTAGGAATTAATACAATTGGGGATACATATAGATTACTACTGTTCTCTATTACTCCTTGTTCAAGCATCTTTTTTACACATTCTTTTAATTCAACCCTGTATTTTTCTGGCACTCTATAGGGTCTCTGTGCTATAGGCTTAGTATTACTCAATACTATCTTTTGTTTAACCTTATTTGTACAACCATTGGAGTCATTTTCTCTTACAAATATATTTCTATACTCTTCTAATAATGTTATCAAACCCTGTTTATGTTTTTGTTCTATATTTCCTAAGATAGAATCCCAATCTATCCTACTTTGTTGTACCTGCTTCTTAGTATTGTTGCGTATCTCATTGTTTGTTAATTTCCGGTATAAATTATTTCCGAGAAACTTCAGCGATACAAGTCCTTTCTTGATTAACTCAGTTTATTTTTCCTCGATACAAACTTTTAATACACAGTAATTTCACAGCGAGTTTGTACCTCGTCACTCTAAACTTAACAACTTTTATAAGGCATGCTATAAATCACAGTGATTCACACACTTTCCTTATGGTGCCTACTGTTCACTTGACTCAATTATCTATCTCTTCAATCACGCTGGTTTTTCTCGCCAGGCTTATATACTAAAAAACTTTCCATAAATTCCCATAGTATATCTGTTTGCCAGGTCGTCACTTTCCCATCTGCAGTTTCCCATATCTGGAGAAGAATACAATATTCAAGCTTCAACTGGTCCCATTGTGCCCAATCCCATGATAGTTTAATAGGACATCTTAAAGTTAAGAAGACATTGAGTCACCTATGGCAGAGATTTTACTGGATAGGTATGAGGCAAGATGTGGAAAAATGGTGCAGGACCTGCAGTACATGTTGTGCTAAAAGGGGATCCAAGCATAAGGAACGTGCTCCAATGAAGTTATATCAAGTTGGTACACCAATGGAAAGAGTAGCCATTGACATTGCTGGTCCTTTGCCCCAATCTTGTGCTGGAAACAAGTGCATTTGTGTGGTGATGGATTATTTCACCAAGTGGCCTGAGGCATATGCAATACCAAATCAGGAAGCTGCAACTATAGCTTCGACTATTCGTGATTTCTTCTTCAGGTTTCATATGTCATACGAACTGCATTCAGATCAAGGCCCTAACTTTGAATCAGTTGTGTTCCATGAATGCTGCAAGTTGTTTGGCATACGAAAGACCAGGACAATGCCATTTCACCCACAGTCTGATGGGATGGTAGAAAAGTACAATTGGACACTGGGACAGGAATTGGCAAAGTTTTATAATAGCCGCCAAGATGACTGAGATGTCTTACTCCTTCCACTGTTGATGGCCTATAGAACAGCAGAGCATGAAGCCACTGGATACACTCCAGCAAAGCTGATGTTTGGTCGGTAATTTCGGTTGCTAGTGGATTTGATAACAGGATGCCCATTTTACGAAAAGTTGCCTGAGAATGTGCTAGAGTTCGTGAAAGTGTTATCTGAAAGGATGGATGATATTCACCATCAAGAGAATTCAAACTTGAAAGCGTCTGCTTATTCCATGAAGTTATTGTTACGACTCTGGTCGTTAGTTAATTTTCCGTAAAAAATTCTTTCCGAAGAAACTTTAGAGATACAAGTCCTTTCTTAAATAAAACTGGTTTATTCTTTCTGAATACAACTTTGCAATACACTTAATTTCCACAGTCGCACTATAACAAATGCTATAATTCACAACAAATGTCTCACGTGCTCGACTCAAAAATACGTCTCTCTGTCCGCAGTTCAATTACACACATTGTTGCTGTCACGTCTTGACCATCTTATATGTCCAAGAATACCGAATCTAGTAACCTGTCGCGGTTTCATGAACGTTCCAGAAGTACACTAGCGTCACGTGACCTCCGCTGTCGTAACACTATGTTATGATAAGAGATCTACTGAAGTCAGCTTTGTACCAGGAGACAAGGTGTGGTTGTATAATCCCAGGAAGACCAAAGTCTTCTAAGTTGTCATCTCCATGGGAAGGCCCATATGACATAGTGGATCATCTGTCAGACGTGCCTTTCCGAATAAAATGTGGTCGGCGAGGTAAGCCAAAGGTGGCGCATGCCAACAGGCTTTGGTGTTATCAGAGTCCAGGACATTTCACTTGGAATGAAGTGAACAATGGAACAAATGATACTGCTGAAGACATATCACCTGAAAAAGCCACTGTCAAATAAGAAACTCTACCTGGTTTTGAGACGGAAAACAGTGAATACGTTAATGAAGTTACTACCACTGATGTGACTGTGTACCAATAATGGGACATTTCCTGATGGAGCAGATGAACCACGTGTGAAGCAGAAGCCAATGAGACAGAGACCAGTAGGGAAGAAGATACGTCCTGTAGAATTAAAATATTTTGTTGTATTTTAATTTTGTGTTTGTAAATTCTATATATTTAATCAAGTTATTATTAATTATCTATTGGTTTAATGTAAGTGGCTATTTTTCGGACGAAGAATACTAAGGAAAGGGCAGTGTTTCGACAGCAGAAGTCACGCAACGCTGGGAGCATGCTTGCTGGAGTTTCTAGAAGGATCATGAATTATCGAGGAACTCCGTGAATATCCGAGTGTTTGCCAGACACCCTCTTTTTAGTATATAAGCCTGGCAAATAAAGCCAGCGATAGAGAGATATGCAGATAGATTGAAGAGATAGATAATTGAGTCAAGCGAACAGTAGGCACCGTAAGTAATGTGTGTGACTCACTGTGATTTATTGCGTGTTTAAAGAATTTATACCAGAAATTAACAAACAAGCAGATATGTAACAGTATATTCTAACCTGTTCAGTGAATTGATATCCAACTAAATCTCAAAAACTAAACTTACATCTTATCCTGTTTAATGTCCTATGAATATTTATCCAACTCAAGGTGAGGAATTTCAGAATACTTATGCTTTTTGTCCAGTGAAATGTTATCCAAATAAATATCCCTAATATAAAAACACTTTTAAGCTATATATTGCCTATTGAACAATTAACCAAATCAAGATCAGTAATCTAAATTTACTTCTTCACCTGCTTATTGTCTAGCTCAACTCAAGCTCATTAATATATTTACTTATACTATTTATTGTGCAGTGAAGTATTATTCAACTAAAGCTCATTAATATCAAGATAATTAAGTTTGTTGTCCAGTGTATTGCTATCCTAACATACCTTATTGATCTAAGGTTACTTAAACCATATATTGTCCAGTAAAGTATTATCCAACTGAATATCAGTAATTTCCTTATCTCTCAGCCTCTATATTATCCAGTGCATTGTTATCAAACTCAAGTTCAGTAAACTAATATACTGTTACGTCTCCGTTTGTTAATTAACTTTCCGTAACTTCGTTTCCCACGAACCTTTAGCGACACAAGTCCTTACTTAATAAAACTGGTTTATTCTTTCCGAATATAACTTTACGATACACTTATTTTCAACAGTCGCTCTTTTACAAACGTTTTAACAACGAACGTTAACTTCAACAATACGTCTCACTCTGACTGCAGTTCAATTATTCATTACCTACACACACATTATTCTATTCTCGTCACGTTGTCACCCTCTTTTATATACCAGGCTACCCTATATCTATTAAATACCAGAGCATTCGCCAAGGTACAGGATAGTTCTAGAAAATAGGTGGCGCCACACCAGTCACGTGATCTCGATGACGCAACAATACTTATGTTTATTCACTGATGAATTGTTATACAGCTCATTAGTATAAAGTTACTTTTCAACCTATTTTATAGTCAAGTGAACTCTTGCCCATTTTAAGTTGAATAATTTCAAGTTATTTCTTAACTTGTTGATTGTTGAATGAGTGTTATCTGACTCAAGCTCAGTCATGTAAGGTTACTTTTTAACCTGTTTATTGCCCAATGGACTCTTATACTACTCAAACTGTAAAACTAGATATTATCCTCTTTCAGGTCTCTACTGGTTACATTGGTGGGAGAGAGAGAAGAATGACAACTATGGTTTTATTGAACTCCATACAGCCTGAGCCTTTATCCCGATACTTGCCGTGGCCATTTTGTCTTATTGTGAGGGAAAAATCATTTGTGAATTGAAAAAATGATAGAGAACTTATCTTTTATTGGATTTCAGATTTTATTTTTGTAAATAGTAGCATAACATTCAATTATTTGTACAAAATTGTATTATTTAATGAAGTTTAAAGAGGAATTTAATGAAAACATTTTTAAAATACGTTTTAGACTGTAAATAAGCGCCCTCTAAGAAGAAATGTTTTTTTCAAAAAAATTTTTAGGATATTTCCT
>NW_013666295.1:298721-300017 GCF_000517525.1 Limulus polyphemus
AGTACCAGTTATTCCAATTGCTGTATCTCCCATTTGACAAATCATAGGATGATAAGAAAAGCACGAGATGAAACGTTGTTTTCTAGATTTTACAATATGAATGTGTGTGGTGCTTACTATAGTAACTGCCATTTTTTGTAGAGGTTGTATTTAGTACTGGCCAATAGGGCTTTTCTATAAGCATTAGAAAAGTTGCTTCTGGAAAAAACTGCATGGGATATACTGACTTTTATTTTTTTTATAGTAGCTTAAGTCATGCTGCATGGTATATCTGTTTATATTAATTATTATATTAAAAAATTAACTCAAAATAGATATATTGTTTAGGAAAGAAGTTGATCCAAAATTGTTAGGGTTAAGAGCTACATGAATTAGACTTAGGACTTTGAACTGAAAGAGTTTGTGATTTTGTATATTCTTTTGAATTTAAATTTGTAGTTTTAAGTTCAATAATTTAGCATAATTTTATATTTAGTTCATAATAATAATAATATGATTCAGTATGTAGAATGATAAACTTGTGTGATTTGTACGTAATACTATTAGTACCACATAAGAATTTTCTATTTTCCTTCTTACTATGTTTACTTTGTAGTAAGACCCACACTTCTGTTATTGTTGCTTTAGAATTAAAACAGTCTAACTGATATATATAAAGTTTATTCTGATATTTTGCAAATAGTTCAAACTCAGTGTACAAGTGACAACAATAAAACCCATATGTTGGTTGTGAAACTGGCTAAATACATTCATCTCAATAATACAGGGAAGCTATGACATTCTCACAGTTGGGGTCTCAATATATTGAAGAGCTCAAGTTTCGCTTTACAACATAAATCTTGTCTATAATGAGAGGAATGTGACCAGGACCAATCTTTTAAGTGCTGTAAAGTAATTTTCTTTGTAATTTATGGTGTCTGTATGTTTGGTAATCTCTTCTAACAGGATGTATCAAGTAACAAAGGGTCAGGCTCAGGCATGTTTATTGAAACCACCTGTACTATAAACTGTTACATACATTCGTTAGTAGTGGCAATTAGTTTGTCTCTATTCTGAAACAACATACATGGACATATGTTGAAATAAACTTGTTTGAAAGTTCAAAGAAATGATAAAAAGCTTTCTTACTATCATATCTACAGTAACGTTCAAATGCGCACGCGCGTGTGCTTGGTTGAACGAGAGTGACCACCAACAGGGGTGAGATAGTTTACAGACAACGGACAATGTACGAAGTTCACGCTGCTGACCCCACGGTTTATGGCACAATAAACAAAAGTACAACTGCAATGAAAC
>NW_013666295.1:301017-303732 GCF_000517525.1 Limulus polyphemus
CGGGTCTGTATATTACTTGAAACCATAAGAAGAGTACATGATTATTAAAAAAAATAAAAATAGATAAAATTAGCATTTTATGGAGAATACATTTTTTGGGGATTTCAAAATAATGTATTAAAACATAAAAAGTAATAAGTTCAAATCTATAACAAATATAAATATCGTAATCATTTCTTATAAATACCATTTCCTAATGTAATTTTCCAAGATATTAAAGATCATAATGCAAAAAAACTAAATTTATTAAAAGTAATAGGCTTTACGTTTCTTAAACTACATACATTTATCAAAGTTCTTATGAAGTTTCGAACATATTCATCCACTAGTTTTATTGTTAGAATGAAATATAGCAAGACTTGCATTCCCTACTAAGAAAGTTAGTAGCCAGTAATCATCGGGTTATGTGGTGCAGCATCAAATATCACCACCATTGCTTATTTCCATGAAAACACAAGCATTGTGACCCACTTCTGAAGTGTCCCATTGGAGGGTGCAATGTTTCCAGGTGCTGACAACACCATATGTGCTCATGCTTCTATCAGGAACACTATATTCCTAAGCCCAATAAAACTTTCCGAAAGCTTGGATCCTCCCAAAGACTGATCTTCAGCCACCTTGACATCTCCAGTGTTGCAGTATACATAATCTAATTTGTCAGGGTTTTGAATATAGGCTGGAATTCTTCTACAGTAGGTGTCTTTGATTTGTTGGCAATACATTTGTACAATAGATGGACAGTACACAATCCACTTATCTTGAAATAATATATATATATTCAAAACAAGTCAATCGTATGTCCAAATTTCTTTACAGTATGAAATATCACAGTTGTAACAAAAATTGTAAATAATTATATTTTCTTGTCAAAACTCCACACAGGCTAATTCAATTACTTTAGAACCCAACTGACAGTTACTTTAGAACCCAATTGACAAGACAGATTATTTTTCCTATCTCTAAAGAAATCAACTATTAAAGTTAATCACCCACACACTGGTTAACTTCATGTATTCTTTCACTAACTAACTTTTTTCTTGACATAACTTCATTTGAATTTGGCTACTTAGTCACCTGTATTTATACATTTTCCAACTGAGGCTTAGAACTTTCTACAAACGAGGAGATGTTATGATGTAAAAATACTCACACAAGGAGAAAAACATAGAGGTTTCAAGAAAGATGCCATCAAGAATACTACAACAATTGAACTACACACACAACGTACAAGTCTTACCAAGTCAGGTAACGAAGTTTGTCATAACTATTACTTTTAAAATAATTAACATTTAACACTATTGTTATGAAAAATAGATATTCATTAGATATTAGATCACTAAATGTACTAAATAATAACTCTTGCACTAAACAGTCTTGTATATTCAAAATAGTTGGACCTTAAAATTCCACCACCACTTCTGAGAACAGTGGTAGTCATCAATATTGAACACTGAATTAGTCTTCATCCACTTGGTGGATACAAGGCAAAAGGCCTCTTACATGAAAATAGTCTAGGCACCACTAGAAAAGCAACCTCAGAAAATGCAGAGAGTGAAGCTCCTGATTAAATCACCCAAGGCTATCATGAATAGGCCCATGCTAGAACATTCTGTTAAGACAGCGGAAGTCACGTGACACTGATAACACGTGATGAGTTTCTAGAGGATTCATGAAGAGATGAGATGTATGCTTTTTGTATATATAAGACCGGTAAGAAGTGACGGGAACAATGGAATTGTATTACAGACAAATATAAAGACGGACAATTGAGTCAAGTGCGTGAATCGTTCGTTGTGAATTATAGCATTTGTTTAAGTTAAACTCACTGTGGGAATTAAGTGGATTGCAAAGTTGTATTGAGAAAGAATAAACTAGTTTCATTTAAGGAAGGACTTGTATTGTTGAAGTTTTTCGGAAAGAATTTCTACGGAAAATTAACAAACGAACACAGAGACGAACAAATTGGTGTCAGAGAGTGGGACAAAAAAAAAGAAAAAGAAGATGGAAACGAGAAGTGGCAAATCAAACTACAGCTTAGCAGATTTGTCGGCAGCAATACAAGAAAAGCAAAAGAATCAAGAAGAACGAGAAAATAAACAAGAAAAGAAACAAGAAGAACGAGAAAAGAAACAAGAAGAGATATTACAGCAGTTGTTGGAGGAAAAAGAAAATAAACAAAAAGAGAAATTACAGCAGTTGTTGGAGGAAAAGAAACAAGAAGAACGAGAAAAGAAACAAGAAGAGGGATTACAGCAGTAGTTGGAGGAAAAGGAAATAAACAAGAAGAGAAATTACAGCAGTTGTTGGAGGAAAAAGAAAAGAAACAAGAAGAACGAAAAAAGAAACAAGAAGAGAGATTACAGCAGTGGCAAGAAAACCTGCAACAATGGCAGCTCGAACATCAAAATAAACAAGAGAGATTACAGCAGCTGTTGGAGGAAAAAGAAAAGAAACAAGAAGTACGAGAAATGAAAGAAGAAGGGAGATTACAGCAGTGGAAACTGGAACAAGAAAGGAAACAGGAATAAAGTCTCCAACAGTTGCAGGAAAGTCGACAGCAACTACAGGAAAGTCAACAACAGTGGCAAGAAGTACAAATGGAAAACATTAGCAAATTTCAAAGCGAATTAAATATATTAAAGAATGATTTACTATCTTTTACACAAGAAGGATATATTTAGCCAATCTACCTAATCAGCCTCAGACAATGGCAAG
>NW_013666295.1:304711-316958 GCF_000517525.1 Limulus polyphemus
ATGGTATTCTTCTCCAGAGATGGGAAACTACACATGGGAAAGTGACGGCCTGGCAAACGGTTATACCGAGGAAGTTACGGGAAGTTGTGCTGTGTCAATCCTATGATAGTTTAACAGGAGAATATCTCGGAGGTAAGAAGAAATTGAGTTACCTACAACAGAGATTTTACTGGATAAGTATGAGGCAAGATGTGGAAGAATGGTGCAGGACATGCAGTACATGTTGTGCTAAAAGGGGACCCAAGCATAAATACTATGTATTTTCTATCTTCTTATTTTAATGTAAAATTTTTCCAAAATGTTTATTTATTTCACATACATGCAGTTTTCATATAAAATGTGTTCAAAAAAGTTGTTAATCTGATTTCATTCTAGTTATCTTTGTTCTTTGACATTCCCTTGGAGATAACATCTGGTTTGCACATGGAAGGTATGGATGTGACACTGCATGTTATGCACAAAGATCGACAGCAGTATTTTCCAATGGCAAGTCAAGTGATTCTCAAGGTTACAACTCTTCAATGTTTAAATGGGAATGACCATTCACATGAGAAGCACTATACACTGTGGGTAAGTCTGATGTTACCAAATCAACTAAGTAAAGTGGGATTTAAAGAATTTGTAACATTATCTTGAGTGAACCAATCAGTTTGAAAATAACTCTTGAGAGAATGAAGCTGGCCTGTTAAGTTAACAACTCCACTAAAGGAAACTGTCCAGTGTCCAAAGGAAATACATACAATGTTTTAATGGAACTCAGTATTACTTTGCAATATATCTAGTTAACCTCTTGTTATATACCAGACCTACCTAATTTACTCTACTGGAAAATTATTTTATCTGAAAATATGGTAGTTGTAAAATATTTGATATTACTAATGAGAGTTGGGAAGTAAGCAATTTTTTTCCAAATAAGAAGACTTCTGTGACTTTCGACAGAGATAGAATATAGGTTTTTCTAAAGTAAATTTTTACACTTCAAAGTTAGAACATAGTATATTTAACTGCATAATGCTAAGATACACAAATTTTGCATCCACCCTCACATACCATTATTCTTGATTGTGTTGAGTGCAGCTGACATATTTTATATTCATGAAAATATACTTAGAATTAAACAATGTGTAAGTTGGTACATATATAATCACCTAATTAAATGATTATATGTAAAGAAGTTAAAATAAAAAACATATCATAAGTAACAGAGTAAGAAAATTAATTCAAGTAAATACTGTGATTGAGTTACTAAAACAAGGTGTTGTGTAATGTTTCAAGTTATTTTGCTTGGAGTAAAAAGAAAAATTGTAACATTTTAATTATGACACTTATCTCAGAGAAATTAAAGCTTCATTCCATCTTTTGAATAACTCTGTTCTATTTTTCTAATAAGTTGCCAAGGTTTATTCCTCAAGAAAGTTCTTAGTTATTTATCAATTACAAATTGTCATCCAAACGAAAAATTACTATAGAACATTAATGCAAACAACAAGAGATTAAAAACATGAAATGGAATTTGTGGATATAAGAACTTTCTTTTGAAAATATTTTATTATTTTAAACAAGTATAAACCCCCTTTTATTTCACATAATTTTAAGTGGTACAAGGTTATTGGTCTACCTAAAAACTACACATACCCACAGGAACTGTTCTCGAAAGTCTTCATTAATTTTATTTGCTGTTATAAACAAAGCTACACTATAGGCTATCTGTGCTTTGCCTGCCTGCTTTGCTTTTGATCTGCATTTATTTGCCGGGAGATTGAACATTACATAAGTCAATCTATGTTTCCGGACCTTGCCCCACTTCCTCCCAAACACACCGAGCCTGTTCAGGCAGATGAGGACTTGGATCGCCTAGTTCCACTTCTTGATTTTGCTGTGCCTTCCCGTGGTCTTTTTGGATTTCGTTTCTCAGGTATGTGATGTTTTATCCCTTTCCCTTATTTTCTATGAACCACACCCTTTCTTACTACATGAATAATCTTCTATCCCTATTTGGTTTTTCTCTCCCCGGATATTCAAGTACATGCTAACCAATTTGTCTCACAATTAAGTGACGGGATTAGCATGCCTCGCCCTGCACAGGCTTTGGATTAGTTTGCCCTTGCACATCATCATGTAGACTGTCTCTTTCTGGACCAGCAATTGTTAAGTTCCATTTTGCTTGTTTGCAGTGTGGCTCCCGAATCTCATGTAAGTCTGACCCATACCCAATTTTCCTGCCTTTGTCTTACCCTCAGAACTCTTTTACAGTATCTCTCTACCATCCATCTCCTCTCTGAGGTTCTTCACTGAAATCCCTTCTTTTCTCCATGTTGGCTTGTTTGTCATCTTCAGCTCTGTCTTTAGATATGTGTTTTCACTGTTGTTGGGACCTTCTAGGTCGTGATGCAACCTTAATTAGCATCTGTTTACCATCATATTATCTTTGGGATTTATGTATGGCCCCATTTCAGTGGAAATATGTCTTTGACACGATCCCCGAGTCTTTCGAATCAGGAGTTGCATCAGTAAAACAACAGTCTACCCTTTTCAACCTTGTTGCCCATTTATCTCATTTGGAGTCCAATATGGCACCTATTATTGTTCCCGTCCCTCCCCTTCCAAACTTTTACTTGTTCCTTCTTCTCAGAGTGCCTCATCATGTCACGTTGCCAACAATATCTGTGACTATCCAGTGAGTTCTGGTCTGGTGTGAGCTCGGCTTGCCAATTTTCTTCATCACTGGCACCCTTTCATCAAGGATCATTGGGTTCTCTAAGTCTTATTGGGAGGATTTGTGATCCATGTTTTCACCTCCTGTGTCTCCTATACCCATTTCATTCCCTCTGCCTCAGGATCCCATGACCAGCTAGCATTTGTTAGAGGTTGTTCAGGAACTACTATTTCAGCAGGTCATCAAACCAGTTGTACATCCTTCATCATGTTTTATTCCAGACTCTTTGTTGTTTGCAAGAAAACTAGGGACTGGAGGCCTGTCGCCGATTTGTCCCACCTCAACTGCTTCATTAAACTGCCCAATTTTACCATGGAGTAATTTCTCACCCTGTGGTAACCATTTTCTCTGTTCTTTTGAACAACAAAGATGGATGTCACCAATGCTTATCTCCATATCCCTATATCACCATGGTCTTATCCATATCTTCGGTTCGTCCATCACAGGGTGGCTTATCAATTTTATGCCATACCTTTGGGCTTGCTTCTGTCCCATATGTTTTCTGTCATGTGATTAGAGTTTTTCTTGCCATCTTCATGCTTTGTTGTTGCAATTCTACCATTATCTGGACAACTCGCTCATTCCAAACTGGAGTCGGCCAGCCATTCCATCAGCTTCTTCTATTGGAGAAGTCCTTCCTCTGACCTACCCAATATCTCGTCCACTTGAGTGCCTTTTTTGACACTCATCTCAGTCAGGCCCAACCTTCTCCTCTATGATTTTATTCCATAGAACTGTTAGTTTTTCACACCCTTTCAGCTCCTTGGGGATGTGGATACTTGGGTTCATTGGTCTGTAAATGAAAGGTCTTTGATATCAACTTCGCTGAGTTTTTTGCAGTTCCTTGGGTTTTGAATCACTTCCTTCCTCTTGCTAGACATTGTCTGGGGTTGATTCGTTCTGACAATTCTATGGTGGTAGCACATATCAGTCACCAAGGGGCACCTGGTCGAGATATCTGTTTTTGAACGTTGGATCTACTATATTGGACCCTCACGCATCATATTCATCTCATTGCATGTCACATTCTGGGTACTTTCAATCTCGTAGAAGATCGTCTTTCCCTCCCCAACCAAGGATATCAGATGGAGTGGTCTTTAGATCCCCTCATTTTCTGGTGGTTTTGCAATCAGTGGGGTTTTCCTCACATAGATGCATTTGCCACATACCTCAATCACAAGTTACCCCTCTTTTGGTCCCTGGGTACCTCATCCTTGGTCCTGCAAATTCCTTTATGTTTATCCTCCTATCAGATGACTTCATTGGGTGATCTCTTTCATCCATACTACTCTGTGTCAAATCCTTCTGATTGCTTCTTATTGGCCAGCTCAAATGTGGTTTCCACGATTAAAACAACTGCAGCTTTTACCTCCAGTACCTCTTCCTTTGTCTCCCTCCCTTCTTTAACAACCTTGGCCACCTGGTCTACATTGAGCCATTCATGTCCTTTGTCTTCATGCTTGGCTTTTATCCAGTCCTTGGTGAGGATATCAGGTTTCTCCCATTGGGTAGCTTTCCTTTTAGCTTAATCCATATGTCCTTCTTCAATGGAGGCATATCTGCACAACTGGACCGTGTTCCACAGTTTGTTTGCAACTCTGGGATTCCCTGCACAACAACCCACTGTGGCTCGAGTGGCGGATTTTGTCACAGATCTTTTTGACAAGGAATTTTTGGTCTCTTCATTCTTGTGTTATCAGGCTGCCTTATCCCATACCCTTTGTTTTCCCAGATACCATAGAAATTTTGCTTCCCCTGCCCTTACCATATTAATGTGTTCCTTCTGCATTCGTCATTCCTCCAGATGGCCTAGTCTTCCAGACTGAGATATTAATGTGGTTCTCCATTTCTTACTTTACCTCTGTTTGAACCTATTTCCATGTGCTCCATGTTTCACCTTTCCCTTAAAACGTATTTCCTTATCCTGATTTGTTTCCCATTGATGTTTCATGTGTGCTTTACCACAATACCTATCTTCTTTATGTGGATTGTTACTTCCTTCCAAAGGTCTCAGTGGCTTGGGAGGGTAGCTCCTCCTTTTCTTCTATTTCCTTTCCTTCTACTTATCATCTCTACCCACATCCCAATCTGAATAGACTTTTATGTCTTGTCACTCTTCCTTGTTATATTGCCTGCATTGCTTCCTTCCATGGTACCTGCTCCCGACTCTTTATCCCTTGGCAGTCTTCCTCTGTTTGGGATCTTTCCTCTTCTACCCTTACCAATTGGTTTCGACTTTTAATTTGATTGGCTTAATCCTCATTGTTTTCTTCACACTGGAATTTGTTCCAGGTTTCTTCTCATCAGATTCGACACCTCACCTTTCCCTCGCATCTCGTCTTTGTTGGCCATTGGAAGAAATCCTACAGTCAGGCATGTGGACTACACTTAATATGTTCATCTCCATTATTTACACCATATCATGATTTCTTCATTGGGTTTCTGTCTCCCACCTGTGGCTGTTCTTCAGGCTTCAGTGCGACTTTGACTGTGTAAGTTTATATTCATACTTTTCCTTTCAGGGGCCTTTGCTTCATTTACTCATTACTGTGGCGAGTGGTGCCTGACCAGGTATTCTTCAACTTGAAAGCCACAAAGTACAGCCATGTTGACTCACGCTTTATCTTCCATGGCTTTGCAATGCTCATTGTTGATTGCTTGTAGGTGAATAACCTTGCAATGTAATTGATTCGTAAACTTGCTCGTTCTGAACTGTACCACCCATGGACTGCATTGGTAAGGCAGAATGGGATAGCTACCCATCCCTGCCATGCCTTGTATTGAATAAATCAGTATGGTCTGCTTTTCAAAATAGGGTTTCATGGTCACCCATTGCACTGTCTCAGGTGATGACATTCCTCCAGACTCTCCACTGCATTATTGTCCCCTTTCTTCTAGTGGAGTATGGGAGTCCTTACCTCTTTTCAGTTCCAAGCCACTGGGTGGTCGACTATGAAGGCCTTCTTTCTGAGTGGGTTCCACACAAAGATGACTATAACCATTCAGAGTAATGTAGGATGGTGATGTTACGTGGGTGTAGATGATTTGCTATCCTCCAATATATAATATACACTCACAAATGAGTGAGACGTCAAATTGCAGTTTGCTCTTTCGATTGGGAGCCCTCATCCTACCCCCATGTGGATGTCAGTTCCCAGAGGCTTGGGCTTTTGGAGTTGACTTACCAAGTACAGTCCATTGTGCAGTACAAAGGGGCACATCCATTTTTTTACCCACTTTTATACTTTGTGGGATTGAGTTACATATATATTTACATGGTTCTTTCCCACTTGGATGTGTCCCTCTCTTTTTCCGCCCTTATCTACTACACATTTCATGGATGGGCGAAGAGTATACTTGGTTCATTTCCAGGGGTATCTTTTAGATGCTTTCTGGGGTACTTCTATCATTCCCTCACACCAATTCCACCACATAATCAATTTAGGATTCTAGCTAATCTTGTGAGAAGAGGGAAGTATCTTATTAGAAGTTATAGTTTTCCTATACTGAAAATGTATTTCCAATAGGTACTTCCCTCCCCTCACACTTCCTAATCTTCTTCCCCACTTTCCTCTGGTGCTTACATCTTCTGCCGAACCTCGAGGTGATAGTTCGGTAGAGGTGCATAGAGGGAGTCACATGCATTAGGTATGTCATGTTCCTATTGGTGGAGGAGTGAAGCATGATGATTTGCATGAGAGATATGTTGAAATTATTCGATTCCAATATGAGGAGCAGAAGGCTTGTGGCATGTGTTAAAAACTGCATATAGAGGTTAGCACTAAACGAGAACAGCTAATCTTATGAGAGGAGGGAAGTATCTATCGAAAATAAATTTTCAGTATAGGAAAATCATAACTTTCTATAAGTAACAAGATATTTCAAATACCTTTTATTACGTTCCCTAGTGAATCAGTGGTAAGTTTATGGACTTACAATGCTAAAATCCAAAGCTCAATTCCCTGTGGAGGACAGAGTACAAATAGTCCATTGTGTAGCTTTGCACTAAAACAAACAAACTACTGTTAGAGCAAAAACTAACTTAGATTGTTATTTTTTACCATTATGTATATATACACAGACTAATTTCTTAAATTTTCAGATGATATTAAGATATCGGGTTTCGCTAGCTGTGAAGGATGCTACTGATTTACAAAAGGATTTAGATCATTTAGTGAGTTGGACAAATGGGTTTTAGTTATAATGCAAGTGAGTTATCATAATTTGAATTATAAGTACAAATAAGATGGGAATAACCTTAACAGTGTCACTAAAGAAAGGGATCTTGGTGTAACAGTCTCTAAACCTATCCAAGCAGTGTGCTGTTGCTAGTGTTGGGACAAATAGGATTTTAGGTTGTGTCTACAGAAATATTGAATACAAGTTTAAAGAGGTTATAATTTCATTGTATAGGCCACTTCCGATACAGTACATTACTTCTTCTTACATAAATAGCTGTTCTTGTTCAGTATTGCCCTCTATATGCAAAAAAATTTTGATGCATGCCACATGCTTTTTATTCTCCCTACATTAGGGCTGACTGATTCTAATGCATCTCTCATGCAAATCACCATGTGTCAATCCTCCACCAATAAGAGTGTGACATACTCTCATGAGGCATGTGACTCTCTCTATTCAATTCTACCAAACTATCTCTTCTAGTTTGGCAGCACTCATGTTCAGACTATTTTTTTCTTTTGGTGCTCTTCATATGAATCGTGATTTAAATAGTTTAATTAATAGATTATTTTTTCTTTACATTGAAGAAATCTTTTAATTTAACTTAATTTCCCAGTCTTTATTTTTTCTCACACTCACATATTTTATGTCAAACACTAGTTTGATTTACGTATTTCTACTATGAATTCTAAGGTTCATGTTCCCACTTCAGGTGTTATACCTCTAGCACTATTTTCACAGGCTATGGAGACCCGTAGCTGGATTTATCTACAATTATCCATCATGAGAGTGATTGTTGTATGGGTCAACCTTCTACTGAAATTGCCCACTAATTCTCCTAAACAAGTCGAACTTGTTTGGACTGATGAAGATTTGATAGCTTTTTTACACCATCGGATTTTGCTGTGTTTTTCCCTACCCCTCTTGCTGAATCAGCTAGGCTTAATTCGGCATTTATGTTTTATCCAATTTCGTGTTTTTCTATGACTCCTTATTCCCTACATGTTGGCACGTTTGTGTTCTTCAGCTCTCACTTTCCACACATGGTTCCACTGTAGTTGGGATTTTCTGGGTCGTGATGTAACCTTGTTCTGAGTACGTTTGCTGCCTCTTTCTTTTTTGGGATTTCTGTATTCTTTATTTGGTGATATGTTTTCGATCATGTTTCCGAGACTTTGGAATCTCGTGTGTAATCTGTGCATCAACACTTGACCATTTCCTCTTTGGTTGCACATTTGTCACAGTTGGAGCCATGGCATGCCCCTCTTCCTTTCCCATTCTTAGTCCTAATCTACCCATCCCTATTTCCCTTTCAGAGATTTCACATTTCGTCAGTTTTATTCAGTCGCCAACAGTACCAGAGGGTTCCGGTTCAGTAGGAGCTTGACTATATTATAGTGTTACCATTTAGCAATCTTTCACTACAGGTCTATGGGTTCTTTGGATTTTATCAGAGGGACTTCTCCTACTATTTTTTCCCCACCTCCTTTGTTGCTGGTACTCTTCTCCTTCTCTATGACTTGGGATCCTACCGCCAGCCTGTGTCTGTCCAAGGCAATACAAGGTTTTCTGTCTCTACAGGCTGTTGCACCTGTTCATCATGTTCCTCCAAGCTGTTTTCCTCGTGCCAATCTAGAGACTGGCAGCCTGTACTAGGTTTATCCCCCCTCATTCTAATTTTCATTCTGCCCCGTTTTACCTTGGAATAATTTTTCATCCTTAGGTGGGTTTTACTCCAGGTTTATCGATGACAAAGAGGAATGTCGCAAATGTGTATTTGCATATCCTCATATTTCGTCACTCGCGACCCTCTATTCAGTTTGTTCTCTATGGGGTGGTTTATCTGTTTTGCACACTGCCCTTTGGACTTGCTTTGGTCCTGTATATTTTGTGTGGCGTTCAGAGCATTCCTCTTTGGTCAACTGGCTACTGTTTGCTCGTTTCGAACAGGAGTCCGCCTGTTATTCTTATCAACTGCTTCTGGAGGTGGCTATAATGGTCTTTTAATCAAGTTGAAGAAGACCTTACTGCGACCTATCCAATATCTTGTCCATTTGGATGTTTTCTTTTTCTACACACATTTAAGTTGAGCTTCCTCTTCAAATTCGTTTGATGGTTTTTCAGTTTGATTACATCTCACTTTTGGGGATGTGATCTTCCATGGTAGCCCTTATCCCTCTAGGTCAGGCTCATATGCGGGCTCTTTCGTGGGCTTTTCAAGACTAGTGGAATTTTGCAGGGATCCTTTGCTGGCTCTTATTACCTTTCCTCCTAACCTAGTCGTCGATCAGTGTTAATGGTTATATATGACTCGCATGTTGGCAGGTGTCCGGCTTCCTCCTTCTCATCTGTTTTTCCACATTTCATGGACACATCTCTTCAGGAATGGGGGGGGGGCATGGGTTGATCAACTGGAACAACTGGAGTTTTTGGTCTGTGGCCAAGAAGTATTATCCTATCAACGTTCTGGAGCTTCTCATTGTAGGCTGTGTTTTGGTTCAATTTCTCCATCTGGCCAAAAGTCGCTAGGTAACGATCCATTCTTTTTTTCAGTGGTTGCTTATCTCAGTCACCAGAGTGGCACCCATTCTCCATCCCTGTGTATTCATATGTTTGATCTTCTTTTTGGGCCTTCACACTTAACATTCCTATCATTGTGTGTCATATTTGGGGTGCTTTTGCTCTTGTCGTGGATCAGATTTCTGTCCAGACAACATTTATCTGATGGAATGATCTCTCAATCCTTTTGTTTTCCAGTGGCTTTGACTTCAGTGGGGTACTCCTCACATTGAAGCTTTTGCTATGTCCCTTAACCACAAATTGCCTTGATTTTAGTCTCTGGTTTTTCATCTTCCTGCTCTGACTATCGATGTTTTCAGCAAGTTTGGACCTACAAATCTGTCTCTTTGCTCATTCTCCTTCTTCTCAAGGTGATTTAATTCATCCGTGACACTGTTTTCAGTCCTTCTGATAGCTCTTTCCTGGCCATCTCAGTTGTGGTTTCTGTGACTTCTCCAACTCCAAATTCATCCTCCACTACCTTTTTTTCTGTCTACATCCCTTTTTCGCAACCCTCAGTCACTGGTGTTTCATCCAGACCTTCCTTCCCTCTATCTTCAAGCCTAGTTTTCCTCTGGTCATTAGCGAGGTGATCCAGCTTCTCCCAGTGGATATCCTATTTTCTGGCTTGTTTCATTCGCCCTTCCTACATGGAAGTTTCTCAATGCAAATAGAATTTTCCTGTCATTGGTCTCTGGGTCCAGGGTTTCCCCTGATCAACCCACTGTTCTTTGTCATGTTGATTTCCCCTCTTGACTTTTGTATTGGGGGTCTTGTCTTCTCGGGTCTCTGATTTTCAGGCAATCCTGTCCCACACCTTTCCTTTTTCCCCAATCCTCCAGGTATTTACCTCTCCTACACTTTATATGTGGATGTATTCCTTTCGGATTTGTCTTCTGCTGTGACAGGCTCCCCTCCCAGATAGGGATATTAGTGTCATCCTGCACTATTCGAACAACTCTCCCAGAGATTCTTGTATCACCTTCTCCTATTCGCCTGTGGATGTTGGTGGTCTGTTTATTTGAGATCAGTGTTTCACATACACTTTATCCTTCTCAATATATTCTCCTTTCTCCAGATAATTTCTCCTCCCTAACACTCCTCCTGTTAGCCACTTTCCCTTCCTTCCATCTCACACCTTTATTCTCTCATCCTGATTTGGATAGACTTACTTTTAAAAATAGTGTTTCGTGGCTACCCATTACACTGTCTCAGATGTTGTGATTCCCCTGAACTCTCCATTGTGCCCCCTTTTTTTCTTGTGGAGCTAGGGAGTCCTTACCACTTTTCATTTTCGCTGGGGTGGTGGACCATGGAGGCATCATCCTGAATGGGTTAATGAAATACAAACCGAATAAAAAGGATTATACAACCATTCAGTTGAAAGTAGGGCAGTGGTGTTCTGCTGGTGTAGATGACGTGATATCCTCCATTATAAAACAAATATAAATGGGATGAGCTGTCAAAATTGCAGATCCTTTAATTGGGATCTCCCATGTGGATGCCGGTTCCCAGTGAATGAATTTTGGATTTAGAGTAGAACCAATCAACATAAGTCCTCATACATGAATTAAAGATGTCTGTATTCCTTCCTCATTCATACTCCATCAGTGTTGTGAGTCATGGTGGAGAATTGCAGATTGTTATGGTTCTTTCCCTTCAGCTATCAATATCACTTTTGAGGGAGATGGTTTACATTATGTAGACATTTTTTCAATACCGGATGTCAGGTTCCAAAATCAATGTATCACATTCACATGTGCCCCATTCATCAGTCAGGGTAGGGTGGTACTACATTTCCTCCAGTCTCATGAATTTGAGGTGAATACAGTATTATCCTCTTTCCTACCCCCACCAGGGTTTTGGATTGTAGTTGATTTGCCACCAGTATGATCCTCTTTCCTGCCTCCACATAGAAGTTCCTTCCTGGTGGCCTGGGTTTTGCATTGTAGTCGACTTGCCGCGTATGTTCTGTCTCACCCTAGCTACCCTAAATCTAGGGCATATTATTTGCATTTTACCTACTTTTGTAATTTCTGGGATTGAGTTTCATAAATATTGCATGGTTCAGATCACTTTCCGGTCATAGTTCTCTCCCAATTGGATGTGCTCCTCTGTTTCCTGCTCATATATGCAACATCTTTCTATAATGAGCGAAGAGTATATGTGGTTCAGAAGTGATACGGTTCCCCCACATCAGATTTTAGAATCTGACTGTCTCAACTTTGGGAAAGTTTTTCAGACACTTTCGAAGGATGCTTCTTTCTTTTCCTTGCATCAGTCCCTCCACCTATTTAATGTGGGTGGCTGGGTTTTGATTGTAGTTGACTTGCTGTGTACGGTCCATCTTGCCCTAGCTACTCTACATCTTGGGGCATATTATTTTAATTTTAACCACTCTTATAATGTCTGGGATTGGGTTTTATAAATATCGCATGGTTTAGATCACTTTCCAGTCATAGTTCTCTCCCAACTGGATGTGCTCCTCTGTTTTCCACTCATATCTGCAACATCTTTGTGTGATGAGCAAATAGTATACATGGTTGAAAAGTAATATAGTTCCCCACATCAGATTTTATAATCTGTCTCATCTTAGAGAATGTTTTTAAGATACTGTTACGTCTCCGTTTGTTAATTAACTTTCCGTAACTTCGTTCCGACGAAACTTTAGCGACACAAGTCCTTACTTAATAAAACTGGTTTATTCTTTCCGAATACAACTTTACGATACACTTATTTTCAACAATTGCGCTAAAATAAATGCTATAACTCTCAAAGAACGTCTCTCGTGCT
>NW_013666295.1:317481-328286 GCF_000517525.1 Limulus polyphemus
GTGTTGATGCATCATCTTTTTTCATACTTAACAGTGAGAATATTAGGACTAGAAGACACAAATATAAATTTTGGCAAGGTAGGAGTCATCTTCAGCAAAGAGAGTTTTATTTTTCTAACATGGTGGTTGGCCTTTGGATGTTGTGGAGGCAGTAAATTTTAGTGAGTTTAACAGAAAGTTTGATAAGTATGTGAATGATAAGAGCTAGCTTCAAGATTAAAAAAAATGTATTTATTAATAGTTTAGAGGATGGAACAGTTGAGATGAATCAATAGGTTCCATGTTGTTTCAAAACGTTATGTTATATTAATTATGATTCTCTAATGACTTTTACAACACAGATTAATTCATAATGGTTTAACGTTTTGCTTGTTATAGAAGATAAAGTTAACTGCAGATGTATTAATTACATTATTTCTGTTGTAGAATGCCTATGAGGTAAGGATTAATAATAATAATAAAAAACTACATTAATATAATCTAAATCATAAGTAACCTTAAAAGTCTATCCACAAGTTCACCCTCAATGTGTGATTAGACCACTATTGAGAATTAATTTTTTTAAGTTTAAAGATCAAATCTTGTTCTCTCAACAGTCACATGTCATTTATGAATTCTGTTGCCCAATGTGGGGTACCTATGTTAGCTTAACAGTCAGAAGAGTAGATCATTTAAAAGAATACTCTAATTCTAGATTCAAAAACAGTTCAAACATTGTTCAATATGTGCTAGGTGAATGTGTTGTGGTTACATTCCCCAAAATATTCAAATTAATCATTAAATCTAAAAATGAAACTATGCTACAGTGAAGGATATGCTTCAAAAGAAGCCAATATTAAAGAATAAGCTTAGTGATACTGAACTTTTATTCACATTAATGTGTGTGTTTTATACCTTGAAATTGAAATTTGGTTTTATTAGTCAATACTTTTATTCATTTTCAAAGAAGTTTTTAACATTACAATTCTAGAACTTCAGACATGTTCAGTTAACTTATTATTTTCTTTTTTACTTCTAAGCTCAAAATAAAAAATTACACTTGAGATAATATGTTGCTAGATAATCTTTATAATTATTACCTAAAAGTATAAAAATTACTAATGAAAAATTTAATAACCTGTTTTTTTTAATTTCATAGTTTGATTTTTTATTATGTATTAAGACACATTATAAGAATACTAATTACAAATTTTAACTTTTATTAAAGTTCAAAAACCTTAAATAACTTGAACTCAAAATGCAATAATTGTCAATAGCATTAGAAATGAAAACCATTTAATTAAGCTCTGAAAATACATAATATGACAACAGCTCAAATAAAATAAACAATAGTAAATACAATTCATATAAACAGATATAATCCTGTTTCCACTGGTCACACAAAATATGATGACATAAACAAAGATAATTATGTTTAAGTTGACAAATGACACAAAATAGTGGATTAGGTTTCATAAATACCTGCACCTTAAATTTTGAAGTGGTGGAAAGGTGCAAAAATATAAAATCCTAAAAGTACTGTCTGTGGAAATCTCATGTACAAGTGTTTTCACAAACATCCAATATATTCTTAAGCACAAATGTATCAATTATCAGCAAGTAAAACAAGGAATCAACATTTTGGCAGTTACGAATTACATATTATATGAAAACATTTAATAATAAGCATCATACAGTGAAGTCTATTATGATGAATAAGAAACACTAATTTTTCAAATGTAGCTATCATTTGAAAACTTTACCAAAGAAAATCGAAATTTTAGTTCCAATTAACATGTTTACACACAGGATACAACTGGTGTGAATTTTAATTAAAAAAGAATCGGAAAGTTAGAAAATTGTACGAAAATGTTTTTGAAATACTAATTTTGGGGACTTAAAATTCTCATAAATGATATCAATTTATAACTATCAGTCTCTTATAGGTTTGGTTGTATAAATATGCAATAATTTCCAAAACTGCTTCTCACTTTTTTGTGTAATATTATTTAAGATGTAACCAGGTGTCAACATTCTAGTGTTAAACATTAGGCAAAATAAAATTACAAAGTTAAAGTCAGTGAATCCAAAATCTTATTTAAAAGTAGGAACTCCCACTTAACTTGGATGTGTTTTGATTGGCAGATTATATTCAAAAACAATTTCTACAATTTTTAAAAATGTTGACATTTTATGAAGACTACTTACTTAGCTTATTACTTGAATAATAACAGTTTTTTTTTGGAGCCAGGTTACATGCCTTGCAATTTTTTTCTTTTTTCAGAACTATAACTTAATTTAAACTTTAATAAAAATTAATTTGATATAATGATTTCATGAATTTTTTAACGAAAAGTATAACCTACTACATTTAACTTTTTCAAAAACTCATGCTAATCTTAATAAATACAACTTTAAGTAAAATGGTGTAAACTAATCAAGAATATACAAACAGTCATGAGAATTGTGTATCAGATTTTTGCTTTACATGCCTTTTTAAACAGCTCATGGATTGTACCATGCAAATAGAAAACAAGTTATTCATAGTTTACTTGGGATAACATCATAAGAAAACACATACGAAATGGTGACAACATTTCTGGCCTCAGAAGTTTAAATTATTCTAATATAACATTTTATGCAACCAGAAAATAGATGTTAAGCTTTTATACCTTAATAGTAAGTCAATTCACTAAAGAGAGAATGTATTTCTATTTCATATTCTCTGGCCAGTACTGGATGTAGTACCGTTGAGTGGTTCCTTCAAACAACCGGTCCAACCAATTTGATAATCTGTCAAGCAAATGCTCCTGAAAGAGTATGTTGTATGACTCTACATCATCATCTTCTCTCTTTAAGAACCCTCCTGCTTCAATGTCGCTACTCTCTGATTCACTGTAGCTTTCTTCAAACCCCATAAAATCCCCACTAATACCATCTACTTTTTTGGATTGCTAAAGGAAAATAATAATTCCAATCAGCAATATTCTTTGGAGAGAGAAATTAAAACCTCATAGATGATTCAGTATTTAGAGGAAAATCTAAATTTATGTTTTAGATAACTTTACTAAGTTCTAAAGTCAGATATGGAAATTAGTAAAATACATATTTAATTTATAAAGCTAATAACATAAATTCTGAATTCACAGAAATTACAAAATTAACTTATAAAAAACTTCAAATTTCATTCAGTGTAACATAATGTCATTGATTACTGTTAATTACTGAACAGCATTCAAGTAATGTTGTGCTTAATTAAATTTTAAATAAGCCTGTATTTGTGTTTTTAAAAATTGTATTTCCAGAGTAGAAATATAAGTCTTTTTCAAAGCAAGATGCTATATGTTAACAGAATGAAAATAAGTGTAAAAGAATAATGAGAAGCTTTAAAATGTTTGTCACTTGATAAGCATCTAACTTATGAATCAAGTAAATCTGGGTGAATGAAAAGGAAAGATAAAACCACCAAGAACATACACATTTATAATGTGAAAACATTTCTATTAACCTTTACAAAGTTAATGAAAACAGTCGATTGAAAATAAAATCAATAATTATATAAACCTGCAATTTAGGATATTAATATTGCACTGAAAAATATTCACAATTTCTTTAATGTTAGTTTCATTAACATCATTGGTTAAAATGTTATATTTTTTCATTACATATTTTTGTTGTCAGAATTATTTTGCATTGTTGAGTATGTTTAGTTAGAATAGTATATTAAATTAAATACACCCAATACTGGGTTAATTTTTAGTTCTAGTCTATTAGAAAGCTCACTTCACTTGTAAGTTGATAATAAAAATACAACTTGCTAGAAATGTGCATTTTTATCAAATAGAAGCCTGAATTAAGTCCTAGCTCGAAGTCAGTGTACATTTCAGGTCACTTTGTACTAACTTTACTACTGAAATCCAAAAGCAAGGTTGAAATAGGTAGACTTTATAGATATGTAGAATCATCTGCAAAGTTGATTGCATTTTTGAGTATAATCATTACTACTTAGAAAATGTGATATGTTCATTTTTTTAGTACATTGCATAAAACAATTTAAGGGTAATCAGAATTTGTAATAATATAATTAAGCCATGACAAAATCACAGCTATAAAATAATATATATCAACTCCCACAATTCATTATGTAAGTCATCTTCTGATAATCAGTCACATAATCTGAAATGCACACAAATGACTGATCATTAATTCAGCAAATACAATATCTAGTGTTCTCATTGTCTCATCAAATTCAAGTTCAAAGTGTGATTTTACAAACAAACCATGGTTGGACATCAAAGAAATTGTCTGAATGTTTTACTCATATTAGAGAACCATAGAAAGAAAGTAAGCTGAACAATCACAGAAGGCTGTTCCATACTAACTACACATATTTCAAAATGTCATTAGAAGAATGTGGGACTGTTTCCAAAAGTGTTTATGACTGCTCAGACAAGTGAATAAAATGGGTCATCATTTATATTGCAAACAAATGATCACTATCTGTTGATCCTGGCTCACTGAAGTTGTAAAATACCTGCTCCAGGACTAAATTAGATATTCACTACCTTAAATTAATGCTGTATTAGTGTACATTGTTATAGAAATACTACACAATTAAATTTATCAACTTTATTATCGATGCATGCCAATAAATTTGCCACCAAAGTATAGTTTGTAATTAAATTTTTATATTATCTATCTTTTAATTTATTAATTTCAACAGGAAATAATAATAAATTCTCAACCTTTATTTTCTGTATCACGTGACATTTCTGTGCTCTCCTTTTGAAAATTTATATCTTCAATAATAGGTTGATACTGTTTTCAACCAATTAGGAATATAAACTATGGACAATTAAAAGCATGTATCTAAAATATGAATCTCCTGCTTTTTTAATTTGCTGATATATCAATAAATTTGTCAAACCTACCAGAGAAGCATGTCCCCTGCTTATTTGTATCTTTATATTCTTTGCTAATAGTTCTTACAAGATTGATGGGTATGTTTATAGCTTAAAAAAGAGAAGTCTACCTTCTATAACACATTTAGAGTGTTGTTATTAGATTTTCCATGTAAATCATTAGTTAGCAGATATGTTTAGCTTTGATGATTGTAGTCCTTTGATTGAGTGCTTACAGATTTTGTAACCTACTTATAACATACTTAGAAAGCCACATAAATTACTGTTGTTTTGGAACATTCTATTCTGGGGCATTATATATTTTTTGTGTTTTAAAATTATTTTTTGGGCAACCAACATAGTGAGAAAAGGGTAAGATTATTCAACCAAGACATCCAAGTGCAAATGGCCTCACAGATATGCTAAATTTCTTGTTTTTATGTATATATTTATTTATTTATTCTTATATATTTTTAAACAAAAGTAAATAAAATGTAAAATTAGAGATTTCTTAGCTTAGGTTGCAACACTTAAGTAAACAATTTCATGAGATCAGTTGATAGAGAAACATGCAGTATCTGTGTGATTGTAACCTGGTCATTTGTTTACCCTAAACTCTACCACTATTACTTTTCACAAATGTGAAAAGGTTAGATTTTGACACTGTCAGGATAAATAAATGTAAGTGACTGTTACAATCTGCAGTCATTCTAGAAAAAAAACATATTGATTTTATTACATATTTTTCAACTTTTCATTTTACTATACATTGATTATTTCATACAAGTTAGTGTTATGCTTAAAAAATACAAAACTATAAGATGAAAAGAAGTAATTTGATTCTAAGTATGAAAATCACCTTTTACTCAGAATGGCTCTTAATGACTTCACAGACAAATCTTCAGTAAAATTTGTTTCTTAAAAATATACTTTTTTTTTTGTATCCAGATTTCATGGAGACAGTAAATTCAGAGCTATAGTATGTATAGTTTCACTTTCAAGAGTTAATGTCACAAGTTAAAGGAACCACAGCACTGACCTTCCTGTAGGTATGGATGGGTACAAATCATCAAAAAATGTTTATTTCTGATTTTGCTACATCAATATATCTACAGGTGTTTCCAAGGTTATATAGAGGTACATATATGTAATTGCTTGTTCTTGTACAAAGTGGTAGTTCAAAATATTATTCCATACATGAATCTACATGTATGTATAGTAAACAAAAGAATACGCAATGTGACGCAACACAACATATAGTAATAGCACATACAACATACAGAATGTATACATGCAATATTTACAAAGAAAACACTATAACTGAAGAACTACCTTTACCAATGATCACCAACAAAGTGATTCCTGAAACAACTACGAATTATATCTAACTTGATCAATTTCACTCATTCTGACTCAACCAACAATGTCAATGAGGTGATGTTCTGTCATGGTGCTCACTCTTGAAATGCTTTATTGCAGAGAAAAAGTATTCACAAGAACAAACTGTGACTAGCAGAGTTTGAATCAAGTGATAAAGGGAGCTCAAGTTTGGATGCATTGTTGTGAACCCCTCCTTTACCATATGCAAGTAAATATGATGGATTATTTTCACTTTTTTTTTTCAGACAATTTCTGTAACTGATTCAGCAAAAGCTCGTACCTCGAAACCAATAGTTCAAAGTTTATGTCACCTATGTAAATGTGGAAGGTAGCCAAAGTCTGCAACATAGGGGTTGTTTCTGCATTAACAGACACTAAACAGTCAGTGGACATCAAGAGAAGCAACAAGTTTTAAAAAAAATTTGAATTCTTAGCATCCAGCATTAAATTCAATGCTTCATAAAAGAATAACATGATTTGAAATGTGAATCCAATATACAGAAAACCTTTATAGTGCAGGATTCTGAATAAATAACATGAATACTATCTGCTTTTCTTCCAACTGATACAAAATAATGTTCAAAATTTCTCTCATTTCTTGTGCTTTCAGATTTTGAAATTAAGATATAAACCTGAGATTGTTGTGTATCCAGATGAACTGGATTGACGTCAGAGCTATTGGATATATACATTAAGTAACTGGCAATTCACTCATATTAATTACAGAGTAATATTAGAACACTTACTAACTATGTTGATGTTAAACAGAATAATTAGATGACATGAAGTGTAAAACTAATGCACAATTTTTATTACATGATGAAACATAGAAACAGTGTAGGTACTTGCAGTTTTTACTTACAATAAACAATTGTTTTTACTGGCTTGACTATCTCCCCTAAGACTTTCTCGGTTAAGATCAAACTGTTTAAATGCAAACTTTCTTGGTTCTCAAGAAATTTTGCGTATACTCAGAGCAACATGCACTACCCATACGACAGGTCATTCTTGTTAAAACATAGATAAGGTCATAACCTCTAAATATCACCTGAAAAAGAGATCAACTTAAGGGTTTTCTGAATGATGTGTAATGTGAAACCTGTGCATATTCAAAACAAAGATATTCATATTCTCACCTTGCAGATTATTTAAAGCCATGTGACATACTTTCAAATGTTCACCCATAGTAATCAGGAAGAATTCAAAGTACAAAAGTCATCAGATCATTAGAGTGAAAACAGATGGTAGTCAATCATTGCAAGGACATCAATCAAAGGATGACCTATCCATTCACATAACCATTTAAAAATCAAAGAATTGAGAGTAATCTGTGGGAAAAAGGCAATAATCTCATGAAGAAAATCTGTCAAAATGTTCATCACTCTTGGAATATGACATGCTAAAAGATAGGCATGCTGAGGTAATGATCAAATGGGAAGCAAGGTCTCATTGGATGTAGTCTAAGTGGGTTTGGCAGTACTCGTGTTCTAATGCTTAGTTTGCGTTCTCTTCAAGTGTTGTATTTTAATTTTTTTTGTACCTTCATATCAATTTCTCATAACAAGTTTACTCTTTATTATACAATAGTGATATTTGTAACTTGTTAAGTTATTCCGAAGTGGAATTATTTTATATTTCTACCTGTTTATGGAACTTATTACTTCATGACAACAACTTTTTCTTTGTTTCTGCCAACACAGTTTTGTTTGGTTATTCACTTTGCATTATGGATTCTATGTTACCACTTTGGAAGTTATATGTTCTATTCGCACATTTACACTGGCTTGAGGATTATCGTTAATTACATTAAATATATTATTAGCTTAGGCTTAACTAAGGTCCACCCTACCTGCTCCCAATATTACTTGCCTTCCTCCTATAATGGTGCAACCCATTTCAGACAGCCCAGATTTTCAGTTTTCTTCCACCTTATAATGGATTGTGTTCCAAGCCTCTACTGCAGAATCTGCTCAGCTTATCAGTCTTTCTTTGTTGATGTTGTTTTAGACACGTTTCACAGTATATTTCCTTTTCCTGACATTGTTTCTTTATGATATTTTTGTCTCTTTTGAGACTGTGTACTTGCAAGCCTCGCCATATCCAGGTTTTTAATTCTTTTTGCCATAGCTTACCATCATCTTCATGGTTTTATATCCTTCGGATCTCTGTTACTCCTTTCCATCTTCTCCTCTACCTAGTTTTTCAGTTTAGTTTTACCCTATCTACTCTCCTATGGGTAATGTTTACCTTCCATTTCCTTTCTTAGGTGTTCCACCTATATTTAGGGATTTTCGTGGGATACCTCATCATCTTTCCCTCCATGTTGGGAGGTTTGCCATCTTCCATTCTTTCCCTCCACATGTGGGTTCTTTGCTTTTGGGATCTTCTGGGGTGGGACACTGTTTTGTTCCATTTGTTTACTATCTACTTCTAATAGGGACTTACAGTTGGCTCTTTTTCTCCACCTGGGAACTTCTTGCGTGGGACACTGCTGTTTGTTTCCCATCCACTGTTTATAGGGACTTATGGTCAGATGTTTTTCTCCACTGGTCCATTTTTTGAGGCTGCTCCTGTACATTAATGCCACGTAGGGAATCTGTCATGCTATATTCAATTTTTCATTCTGAGGTATTGTCATTTTTATTCTTTTACATGTCCAGCAATTTTATGTCCTACCTATGGGTTTTTGCTATTGGTCTTGTATGCTTGATGCTGTTTGGGGATTTGGATCGATTGGTACCACCTCAATCACTTCTTGGGTCTTCTGTGTTTTCATATACATTCCTTGATCACATTTCAGTTTGCTATTTCTGTGTTTAAGGGTATGCCCACATTACATATTCTTATGTTCCATATCTCGGGATGCTATTTTAGGTTATTTCACCACATGATTCGGTCCCGGTTTCATGCCTTGCCCTTAGGTCTTGTCTGATACCATATGTCTTTTGTGGGTTGGTCTACATTTTACCCCACTTCCACTTTTTGGGGGTGATTTTACCTACACTATTCATTGGATTTATAGCTTTGGTCAACTACTTCCAACCAGAAGTAGTCTTCACATACTCATATACTCTTTTCACAGTCAGCTAGGGTTGTTGGATTTTCCAATTGGATGCGTTTTTCCTGTTCTATACCTCACATTTTCATCTCTTTGGAGTGGGTATTTTTACACACCCCTCTACTGGGACCAACTATTGATTTTCCTCTTAACTTTCTTCCTTCCCTCTTCTTCTGTATGAATTGATAGATTTTAATTTCCCCTATGATGTCACGTTTCTTACTTCCTTCCCTTTTTCTGGATTGTTTCTCTTCCCTGATGCTCATCTCCATTAGTTGGGGATGTGCTTTGATCTGTAGAAGGCTTCAGAACTATGGGCTCCAGGCAAATTATTTTATTCCCTTCACATCCTGGCACTTCATCCAGTCCAATGTGCATTCATTCACTCTTTTCATTATGATTGGATTTGACTAATCATGGGTTCTATCACTATCCAAGGGGGGATGTTCTTTCTTTTCCTTTTATGGTAGACAGTGGATCTCCATTTTTGAACCCACACACGTCATGTGAGTCTCCTGAAGGGTTGTGTTCCAGATTTTTGTCTCATTGCCTTTCCAGTCCTGTCACATTTCCTCCCTAGGAGTGACCTCTTGATTCTCCAAATTTTTGATGGCTCTACCTCCTGTGGGGTACTCCTTCACATGAAATTTTAAATTTTTTTATCAATTCCTTCTTTTGTTTTTGGCCTCTAGTTCATCATCCCCTTGCCCTGGCTGTCTATATGTTCAGACAGGATCACATCCAGTTTCTCAGGTTAGTTTTCTCCTTCTATCAGTATTTTTTTCAAAAATGTTTGTTCATCCATGTCACTTCAGTTCAGGTCTTTCTAACTGGTTTCCTGGTCGGCAAAAATCTGGGTTTCTCTGCCATTTTGGCTCGATTCTTCCCTTTGTTTTGTATCATTTATATTTACCTCCATTTCATGGTCCATGTGGTATATTCCTTTCAACTTTCACATTTCTTATCATCTCCCACATTTTTTTTCCATACTTCAAGTACATGCTTTGGGTTGCTTCATTGTTTTCAAGGTTTTTCTGATGAATCTATCTCCCACGATTTCTTTCCCTTACTCCACTGCTTTATCTGTGATTTTTTCCCTTTCTCCCTGACCAATTGGGTTTGGATTGTGATTCAACTGGCCTTTTATTCCTTTTATTATCATTGAATCCTCATATCTTCACTCAGATCCCACATCTTCCCTTTTCCCTGCATATCCAAACCATCGTTTGTTGAAGATGCTTCGTCTGTTGAGCACTGTTCTTCACTTTGGGTAGCTGTTTCTTCTTTGTCAGAATACCATCATCCACCTACTGCCATCCTTCACTCTTTCATAAAACTGTGACTGGGTAAGACACCTTTTAGTATACACTGAGTGGTCACAAGTAAATAGACACCTAATTTTTTGTACATTTAACTGATTTATGCTAACTAATTTGTGTTCACAGAGCACTATATAAATGAAAATGGTCTGCATACTAATTATCTTG
>NW_013666295.1:329286-336811 GCF_000517525.1 Limulus polyphemus
ATCTACTAGATATTAATTAATTATAATATATTAATTCATGTGAATATGACTGAAAAATTTCATTTTTCTGAAAGGTAGGTGTCTATTTACTTGTGACCATGCTGTGTATATATACCTCTTATTTTCAGGGGCATCTCCCTCTCTTTTTCTTTATGGATCCTGTTCTGTAAGAAGTGGTGCTAGTCCAGGTATACTTAAACTAGTAAAAGCCATGATGACTCATTATAATTCCATAGCCACGCAAAGCACACTGTGGAGATGGGGTGTTCCACAAGATTACTTGTAGGTTTATCCTTGTGATAGGTTTACTTTGTAAGTTTGCCTGTCCTGGAACATACTCACCCATGGATTACATGGGTAAAGCAGAAGGGGATAGCTGCCCATCCCTACCATGAATTGTATTGAATAAATTGGTATGGTCTGCTTTTAAAAATAGGGTTTCATGGTCACCCTGTGCACTGTCTCAGATGTTGTCTTTCCTCTGGACTCTCCACCACATTTGAATTTAGAGTAGAACCAATCAACATAAGTCCTCACACATGTATTACAGATGTCTCTATTCCCTCACTCATTTCTACTCTTGTTACTCCATCCATGTAGTGGGTCACAGTGGAAGTACTGCAGATTACTATGGTTCTTCCCCTTCTGCTATCCCTCAATAATTATTATTCTGAGGCTGTTCCTGTGCTTGGGGCAGTTCCTGTCATTATATATTTGAGTGAGATGGTTTACATAGACATCTTTTTGACTGACATTGTTATGAAACAATAACATGTGACCGTTTATCGATGGGGGTGAATGAGATTCCCTCTGGTCTTATGAACTTAAGGTGAAGGCAATATGATCCTCTTTCTTACTCTACCAGATGGCTGGGTTTTGGATTGTAGTTGACTTGCTTCCTGTATGATCTTCTTTCCTACCCCACATGGATGTTGGTTCCTGGTGGCATGGATGTAGGATGTATTTGACTTGCCGTGTACAGTCCATCCTGCCCTAACCACTCCACACCTAGAGGCACATCCTTTAATCTTACCCACTTTTATATTTCTGGGATTGAGCTTCATATAATGTATGGTTTGGATCATTATTCTGCCATAGTTCTCTCCCATTTGGATGTGTTCCTCCAATTTTCTGCCCATATATGTGACATCTTTTCACAATGGGCAAAGAATATACCTGGTTCAAAATTGGTGTGGTCCCCAACATCAGATCTTAATCTGACTGTCTCCTGTTAGGGAGTGTCCTTAGGTCGCTTTCAAAGGATGCTTCTTTTTTCCTTCTCATCAGTCCCTCCACCTGTTCAGTGTGCAATTCTAGATTTTTATGTGAGAAGAAGTACTACACCATATCAGAAATTATAATTTTCCTATACTGAAAATGTATTTCCAATAGGTACATACTTCTCTACTCACACTTCCCATCCTGCCTCCCCACTGAAAACCGGTGCTTCCATTTTCTGCCAAAACTCAAAGTGATAGTTCGGTAGAATTGAATAGAGGGAGTCACATGCATCAAGAGAGTATGTCGCATGCTTATTGGTGGAGGGTTGTCATATGATGATTTGCATGCAAGATGCATTGGAATCATCCAATTCCAATGGAGGGGAGATAGAAGGCTTGTGGCATGCATGAAAATGTTTTTTGCATATAGAGGGCAGTCCTGAATGAAAATATCTAATTATTTGAAATACATTTCTGTATAGGAAAATTATAACTTTTCACACATGAAACTCCAAAGCTTGAAGTGCCATATGAGATGGATGAAGAATCCCTTGAACCATGTTAATCCAAAATTACAGGTGGACCAAATACAAAGTTGATACCAACTGAGATTTGATGTTTTGAATAATCTACTTGAGACAGAGCAAACTGACTGATGAAGTTAGTGCCTGCTGGAGACTGAGTGGGTAACAGAGCATGAAGAAGCCAAGTGTCCTTAACCATCAACACACTAGACAAAATTAATCTGAATGCAAAAGGTTAAAACAATTACATTAAAATGAATGGTTAAATCCTGCCAACATTTCAACACAGTCTAATGTCTTCCTCAGTGGCTACTGAAACCGATTTCACATTTTGTGTTTTAAACTGACTTTGTTTGATGTGTTTGTAAAAAGGTTATTAATGTTATTTCACCCAGACTTTTTAATTCAACTTATATATTGATGTGAACTGTCCATACAAAAAATGGAACTTTATGTTGAGTAAATGGAGATTATCAGATAAGGCCTTGACTACTCGATAGAAATTGCATGGAGCCAAAGCCAAGTCAAATAGAAAGACAGTGAACTGATAATCTACCTACATATGGCAAAAATGTACAAACGGGCAAGACAACAGCCAAAACTTTCATAACTGTCTCAAATTTTCCATTTTGAAATGATAAGATTGAAATGAGACAGATCTACCACAATCTTCCACTTTATTCTGAACTACAAAAAAGATGGGAGTAAAAATCTGGAGACTTGTGGGGAACAATTTTGTCAGCTCTATTTTGCAAGGGATCAGAAGCTTCCTGATCAAAAATGTGTTGGCAAACTGCATAAGAAGGAAGTGGAAAAGATACAGGTTGAGAAGAAAGAAACAATGAAATTAAAGAGAAAGACTGGACTGACGAATCTGTCAAATCCACGGATCCTGAAACCTAGTGTCCCCCATACAAAAAAAACATTCCCTAGTAGTAACAGTGGAAATGGAAGATACATGTATATTTACAGGGTGTTTGTATATATATGTATAAATTTACTGTGTCTTCCTTGTCTCCTGAAGATGGTGGAGCATGTTCCACCAAAACATGTAGAGATTTTTTAGCTTTTAAGTTTTTCTCGTAACTTTATAAAAATATAATATTGTGCATGTTTGAAACATGAAAGTTGTCAATTTTTTTTTTTTTTAAAGTAGGTTTATAGTATTTCAAAAGTAAGCCTACCTGATTTTAATTTTAAATACAGGATGTCCCTAATGTCTGGCTTTGTAGAAGAATGAGACTTCAAGAACAACTAATGAAGTAAATCATGGGGAAAATTATATTTACTTACAGAGCCAGACTTCTGGGACACCCTATATCTGTATGTGTACACTTAGATTAAGTCTGTATACATATTTGATTCTCATGTATATTGTTCAATTCTTATGTTTTCTGGTTTCACTTGGGAAAGAAAGAAAAATTAATTTAAGTTCTTAAGGTTTTTGTACTTTATTTAATACTACTCTCTGAAGAAGTGAACTTTGTTTTATTTTGTGTAAATAAGGTTTGTGAAAATGTCTAAAACCTACACAATATGTTAAAACAAAACAAACCTTGAAACTAGAGTGGCCTTTTCTTGGCTCAGCATGTTTGGCATGATATACACAGAAATATTTACGGTGCCCATTCAGCGACAGCACAGTACCAATGCAGTTCTTTGGGTTGATATTAAGTTCTCTAGATTCTCCCAAGGTCTGAAGAAGAATTCGACGATACCAATCTAGATTTTTCTCCACCATGAGAAAAGCAAACATCAAAGACTTATTCCTGAGTAATAAGAGCAAAAATATGTGTAAAGTCTTCAAACTTCAAGAAAAATATGTATACAGAAATGACAAAACAATTATGTTAACTTCAATATAAGTTAATATTATTTACTAAAGTACTGATTTAATAACAATTCTCATTCTGAAATTAATACAGAGCCTAGCATACACATAACTAAGGAAACCAAAGTTCAAGCTAAAATGTACTTTGATGGAATGAACATATATGAAACAGGATCCAAAACAGCAGTGAAGATACACCATCTATTTAATTTAGCCTCTATTTGACAGACTTATTATATGGATTTTATTTACAATTAAGTGCAGAAGTGCATACTTTAGTACTTGATGCTTCACTTTTATACTATAATTTTCTATTTCCAGTCAGCTGTGGAAATGCAGTTGCTCATCATAAAACATAAAAATAGAAATGACATACACTGTTAACTCTTACACTTTCATGGGCACATATATATATATATATCCACTTCTACAACACTGCCATGTAAGTTTGAAATGTTATACTACCATGAAGAAAGAAAATTCCCCTTTAAACTTCTTAAAATTTATTACTTTTCAAACTTCAGATATATAATGAAACACTAAAGCATGAGTCTTATTTTCATTTGAATTTAAAAATAATACTGGCACAAAGAAAGTTGTTTATTTATAAATGTGGTAGTGAAAGAGTTAAGAAAGACTACAAGAAAAGCAGTAAAATAAATATGCAATTTGTATCTTTGATTAACCCTAACACAACTGGTGAGACATCTTTCAGGTGTTGAGTATACACGTGCATATCAAATTTTACAAGTCAAAATAATAATTCTAACTATTTAAACAATGTTTTACTTATAAATATTTCATAATTGATATTTTGTCATTTTGTAACATTTATTTAGTGTAATTCATGCAGAAAAGTGTAAAAAAGTTTCAAATTTACATTTGTGCACAGATTCAAAGAGTGAGTCTCATCCATAAACAATGCTTTTATTGATTTTTTTTTTAGAATTTGTCTACCCATCCCAAAGCATAGGTTTTATTTGATAATAAAATATTATCCCTTGAGAATACAACTAACCAATTTTCTCGCTATTTCCTTTCTCTGTCTCAAAATATATTACAGACCTCTGTTTAAATCACATGCAGTGAGGTCATAAAAGGGTAGAAACAACAATTAATGAGGGACAAGTATGAAAATAACTACAGGCAAAGTTTAAATACCATTGTATAGAGCAGAGTATAAAGTATTTACATCAATGTGAATAAAGTGGTGTGAGAAGTAATTTATCATTTTCATGAGCATGTGATTGAATGCAGCTCCTGTAGAAAAGAAAAACAGAATTTAATGTGAAATTCAGAAGACTTAGGAATAAACCACAGGTCTGGGAATTTTTATAGTTTCTTTAGATGTTCTTCTCATTCCTGAATTTTCTTCTATGAGAAGACATAAGGTAGTTCTTATTGGGTTTAGAAAGTATGATAGCAATGCAAAATATTATGGTAACTCAAATACTTATTTATTGAATATTATAGTTAAGTTTATTATACTCAAACACCATACATAACTAAAATAACTTATAATTTCCTGAAAACAATATATATTATTAGAAATAAATTTATTTTAACCAAGAATACTGTTAGCAATAATACTGTTGAAAAGTGATGTCTTAGATCACCCATAAATCTTTGTCAGTTTATGCAGTTTTTATGATTTATGGCTGAAAGTAGTGACCACTGCAAATGGCAAAATAAAGTTTTAAAAAGAAATATGTTAATGAAAATCAATCATGTTGAAACTGATTATGTATATAAAAAGCAACTTCATGATCAAAATAAAATAAATTGAAATTCTAAGAGGAAAAGAAATACTTTAGATGTTCTTCAAAAAAAATGTATCAATAAAATCTTCAAAATATAAAAAGATAAACAAAGAAAAAAAACTAAATCAAATTATATGATTTTTTAAAGCCAAAAAACTAGATACTATTTATTAACTCTGTGCTAAGTTTCATGTAATTTGGTTATTTTGAGTGTGAGAAGGACATAAATTAAGGATGAAAAAGTGTTCAAATAACATAGCCATGATAGGAATTTTAAGGTGATATGTTTGAACTCAAGAAACACATTATTACAGTTTTCAAATCATAAAATATAATGAGCATGAGCTAATTAGTGTTTTTGCAACTGCAGAAAAAAGCAGAGTTGTCACAAAATAAAAAATGACCATGGTTATCCCAAAAGTTCATAATCATAAGTATATGGTATTCTAAAAACACTATTCCTACTGTGTTGATTATTAATTATATAGGTACAGAATCAATACCACTTACTTCATATTAGTTTTCTGAATTGTATCTGTTGTATACTACAAGTTAACAACAATTACTTGCAACATTATTTTATACAGACCATATTTTGATACAATTCACTACAAAAAACTTGCACATTGAAAGGAGAACACTTTAAACAACATCTTATCTGAATATGTGAATGAGCTTTACTTGTATATATAGTACATTTTCCAGTATAAGACAAAAATTCAAGATTCATATTATGAAAAATGGTATTTTATATTCAGTTTAGTTCTGCTTTTCATATACAATTTTATTTATCATATGATACAGAAAATATTTCTGTCCAAGAACTTCTTGATTATATCTACTTCTTCATCAAGAAAGTCAGAAGTGCTTTTGTTTATGGAAGTATAATCACTTCTCTTTTGAAATGTAAATCATTTTACAAAAACTAAAGGGACATGAATTTTAAAGTTAAGATTTGATCTTAACCAAGGTTAGGTTGTTTGGTGCTTTATGGCGCAATGCAACAAGGTTGCAAGACCCAATTCAGCCAGTAGTGCCTGGATACAAAAGCCAAACGGAGGACTAGCAGACCGTCTGTTCTGAAAGAGCATTGCCCACTGAGGAAGAAAGACACCATCCCAGGTGAGATACTGTTGTGAGGATTGAAGCTTAGTAGCATATTGTAAAGAAGGTTGCAAATGATGGAGGTGAAGAGAAGGTTCATGGGACTCAGTGTACAAACTCTGGACTGGCGAAGTTCGAAAAGCACCGGTGCAGAGCTGAAGCCCTAGATGGTGAATGGGGTTCAGCATCTTCAGGGCCGAGGTCCTGGCAGAACCATAGACCCATAGTCCAGTATGGATCGAATCAGGGTATGATAGATCCTGAGCATAGAACATTGATCCACTCCCCAAGAGCTGGAAGAGAGGACACAGAGGATGTTCAGAGCCCTTGCACACTTGACACGTAGCTGCTTGATGTGTGGAATGAAGCTAAGCTTACGGTGAAAGATAAACCCCAAGAACTTTACCTCAGGGACCACACGAATAACTATATCGTTGAGACGGAGCTTGGGATCGGGGTGGAGACCCCGTTGGCGGCAAAAATGCATGCAAATGGTTTTGGACAAAGAAAATTTAAAACCTTTTGCAGTGGTCCATGTCAACAACCAATTGAGGGCAGTCTGAAGCTGCCACTCAATAAACCTCATGTTCGATGACTGACACGAGATGTGGAAGTCGTTGACATAGAGCCCATTTGCAACAGTCGGAGGAAGATTATTAGTGATGGCATTAATTTTAACACTAAAAAGTGTGACACTCAAGACACAGCCTTGAGGAACTCCAAGTTCCTGTGGAAAGGAACGGGAAAGAGTTGAACCCACACGGACTTGGAATCGCCTGTTCAGTAAAAAGTTTTGAATAAAAATGGGTAAATGGCCACGCAACGTGGAGGTCCTGTAAAATTCCATGCCTCCACGTAGTGTCATAAGCCTTCTCGAGATCGAAGAACACAGAAACAAGGTGTTCTCTCTTGAGAAAGGCTTCCCTGATCAACATTTCAAGTCGAATCAGATGGTCCATGGTGGAGCACTGTCGATGGAACCCAAACTGGGTGGGCGAGAGGAACATGTTCGATTCCAAACAAGATGAGCATTAACCATCCTCTCTAGGACCTTACAAAGACAACTAGTCAAAGCGATGGGACGAT
>NW_013666295.1:336821-355301 GCF_000517525.1 Limulus polyphemus
CGAAGGCAGGGGAAGAAACGGAAGTTCTAGAAGCACGAGAAAAGCTTTGGCTGAGAGCATCAGCAATGCTCTGGACATCAACAACTTCCTTGCCATTGGAGAGCAAGATGGAAAGGGGATGGGAAGCATACCTCCCAGTGACTTTCCAAATCTTGTCCCATAAAGTTACTCCTTTTTTTTTAGAAATGCTGAAAAACTGCATTTGCAATCTTCTAAGAACCAACTATATTTATTATTTTCTAAATAAATGTAAATGGTTTAAGGTTTCCCTCATTTTCTTAATTTTAAGGTTTCGATCCTACAATTCCAGTATTTAAAACATTACAATACAACTTAAAAAGTGCTTCTTAATTTTAAAATAAGACAAAAAAATCAGCTACTTAAGTCATTAGTTATAAAATCTACTGAGGCATTTAAATTCTTTGATAATGAAACAAATTATTTAAACTTTATATACTTGAAACATTTTATACAGTTACAAAACAATACAATTTTTGGTGAAGGTGAAAAACAAACATTCAGATAAGATTAGCAATTTGAGGCAACAGTTAAATAAAAATTCTTTCATTGGAAATTCTGATCAAGAGATATTTATTACTCTAAGTATATGTTAAATGAGGTTGAGAAAAAGGAATTGGCTCATGGTCTAAAATTTTGTATTCCTAATAGATTTAAATTTGAAGATTGTTTCTGACAATATGAAAACTTTTTACAAATACTGTCACATCAACATACTTGGAACAAATCAGGACAATCATTTAGTAATGTTATAACTGAAATTAGTAATTTAACTTTGACTGCTTTTAATAATTATAACAGTTATTTCAAACACTTTTTAAATTTAAGTTCAGAAGAAATTGTGATTCCTTGTAATTTGTGAAATGATCACATTGACAAAAGGAGGGCTAAATTTCAACTATATTTACTACAACTGAAAAGATAACATTCTTAACAAAGGACAGTATTGGAATATTAGACCATCTGGGAGTCACCTATGAATCTCCTATGGGTTACCAAAAGTTCATAAGGCAGGATGCCTCTTGTGACCAATAGTATCTAATACTTGAACTTGCAATCATGCTTTGGCCAGTTTCTTAGTTGACTTTTGAAAGAAATTCACCACAAATGAATACACCCTAAAAGACAATTTTGAGTTCTGTCATGAAATTCAAGAACTAAAGTTTGATAGTAGTGTTCACTGTGCCAGTTTTTACATTGAATACTAATATACCATTAGAAGGGACTATACAGCTGAGTGCCAGTTTGATTTACAACAATAATTCCAATAAAATAAGCATCCCAAAATCAGTTTTTTGAAATTAATCAATTTTGCCATTAAAGAGTCTCATTTCATTTTGAATGATAAGTTATATGATGAAATTGATGGTGTTCAAGACTGACTCCACTTTTTGCCAAGTTGAAAAAAAATGGTTGTACAACTGACCACAAGAGTTCAAACCAATTTACTATTGCAAGTATGTGGACAACACTTTTAAAATTTTTTAAAATTCTGATCAGGTCTCCTGATTTATGCAATATCTGCACAGCAGTATGAAGTTTACTGTTGAAAATCAGGAGAATCAATAATTTCCATTCTTGGACACTAAAAAATAATAATAGTAGATAATTTAAATGTGAAGTGTATCACAAACAACTTTTAGGATTATACTTTAACTTTGTAAGTTTCATTCCTACCATCTTTAAAAAAAATTAGTTAAAATAATTTTTCATCATGCTTATGAGATATCTAACACATATGATGGCTTAAATAAAGAGATTATAAATATCAAAGCTATATTACAACCTCTATGATTACTCTTAAGTAAACCATAATGAAAACCTTGAACAAATATACGTGTACCTGTTGGTCTTCTCAACATTCAGCTGGGGCAACTGCATACCTTGCCTCACCAATAACATTTTGCTATATCAACTGTTTTTTGCCAAATGGGGCAAAGAATACTCTACTTTACTAGTCTGTCAAGATATATGGAATTGGTGTTACAAGTACTATACAACAAGTCTTTCCCACAGTTTTAATAAATTGTTTAACCCATCAATGTCTGACCTAGCTATATGGGTAATTTAACCTCATATTGGTGCACAATTGTAATTACTCTGATTAGTTAAATATCTGTCAATCATTTGAAGACAAAAAATAATTTAGATGGGAAAAGGTTCTCCAGTTTTACCACAGATTAACCTAACATGAGTTAGTTATATTTACCATAACAGAGGTGGGGCAGTGATGTAGCAACAGGCACATATATTTATATCAAAATTTACTTAGAAAACATCCCACCAGCACCAAAGATTAGTCTACCAATTGCTGGATATGTAAAACAAAAAGTACAACCTATTTGATGATAACAAGTCAACACAATTATGAATGACATAATTTAAATAGACCATTATGCTGCAAGATGATTTTAAGTACAAAAACTATTGGCCTTACTTTCTGTATGGGTAGACAATTTTGTAGAACTTGGGCAAAAGCTTGGATTTAGACTCTTTATCTACAAGAAGTACAATAGTCCTAAAACCTGGTTTCAGCAGACGCACCAATCCATTGTACGTCTCACCTCTCAGCTCATGTATGTTCAACTTGTGTTCTTCTCTGCAAAATATTAAAAAAATCTTAATGAGTTATTAAAACATATTAAGGGTGATATTAAATAGGTTATAATAAAATGATTTTGAACCTTACCACAAATGGTTCTACTCTACCTGACAATCATGCATCTTGACAATAGTCCTGTATGATAGCTTACATTGCAAAAGGCTGTTCAAAATGCAAAATTCCTCCCTGCATGCTTTTCCATAATCCATCTAGTGTAAGAGGAGAATGATTTCCTAGTGTCTGTTTCAACAGTCTGATTACACAGAGTCCATACCACATCTGGAAATATGACAAATATGTCTTTGTGTGGAATACTATGAATACCCATTTTATTCGCTAGTTACTTGAGGTATGTCATGGTTGAAAAGAAGGTATGAATGGAAGTCTTATTTTTGTGATCACACACACACACACACACTGTTAGACTCATTTCCTGATAGAGACCTTTCTTAATTATATTGCAAAATTTTGCTTGAGACATAAGGATGACTTTTATAAATAACTTTTATACTCCTGAATTCTCACCTGGTATAAGATGCTGCACATTGCTTGACATGATTTGTGTACAACTTGTTGCAGGTCTTTTTCTCAATGGTCCTCAGTAGATCCAAGTTCCTTTGTTTTCTAATACCATTAAGTATAAAAGATATTCCAATCTTGGAAATCCAAAACTTCCAATCTGAACACATCTTTATAATATGAGAGTATGAATATGTTGCACCAGAAAGAACTATTACATACCCTTCCCTAAAACAATAAATTTTTGGTGTCATCACACAACATATGAAATGCCAAGCAATGTCTACATGTTTTGATACATTACATTTCCACCATCAGCTGTCATAACTACGTGACATTCTGAGTTGCATATTCTAAATCATTTTAATATAAAATACTTAAACTTGTGCTTTTATTTTTGGACATAAACAGTCAGGTGTATTTCAATTACAAGATCTTTCATCCAATGGAAACCAAAAATATGATCCCCACAGACCAGTTATTAAGGCTTAGATATTTGTGCTCTGATGATCATGATTTAAAATTCAAGACCGACAAAATGGCATGCTTCTTTGAAAAATGAATTTATCCTGTTAATGTTATTAAAAAGGCCGGGAGTAATGTCTTCAGAGATTTTAAACAATCCATAAGCCAAAAACAAAGAGAATACTGCTGGGCTTACCTTAAGATCCTTTCAAAAGACATATTACCAAAATTATACAAAATAACCCTCCCATTACATCTTTCAAACATAACAAGAATTTAAAAGACTCCTTGGTACACTCAAAATTACACACAACTGACAGAAGCCTGTCACCTGGTATAAAATCATGTCAACACAGCATATGTCTCACATGCAATCATACCCATGACACCATGACTTTATTCATAGAAAATTAGAGAAACTACTTTAAAGGTCACTTCACTTATACACTGTAGTTCATCAGTGACCTTAAAAAAACAAAAAAAAACAACATATTTTGTAATTGTGGTATAAAGTACAAATTTTTAGCACTTTTCATTTATTCTGTATCTATGTTGTTTTTGTATAACACATGGTCTAGAAAGTCGTTAAGTTGAATTTGTTCCAGACAATACCTGTTATGCCTATGGAAGATACTGCTATAATGATGCATGTTATGCAGAAAATTAGATGAAAACAGTGTCCTTCACTGGTAGGTCAGATATTATCTCAAGGTTATGAAATCCTCTATATTAAATGAGAACGATCAGACAGATAGGTAGCACTAATTTATATTAAGTAAGAAATGATAGATTTGGATACACGAGATCTCAAGTGAGATGGTTGATGGGAAGACATCTTGAAGGAAAAAAGCCATATAATGAATTCATGAACAGAATGAAAGGATATTGTCCAGTGTGTTTTTGTCTTTGTTAATAAATAGTTTTTATTTTTTACCACATATCATATCCACTTTGTTTATTTCTTAGCTTAAACTTAATCAGTTTACTTAAATTCAGTGTTATCTCATGATTTATCCTGCCAATCTTCCAGTTATAAAGTGGACCTGTCTAATATTCTTTGCAGAAACTTTAGAATACCTCAAATAAATATAAACATATGCTTTGTTGAATATTAAAAAGAGAATGTAAATCAACAAAAGTTAACATTTTCTTAAATAAAAAATGTATTTCCAATAATACTTACCTCCTTTCACACTTATAGCTATTACTTGAATGCCAGGATTTTTCCCTTTGCCCATCTAAGCATTGGTTTAATTTTTTCTCCCTTGCTCCAGTCTTTTACACCACATTCAATTGATCTTGGCAATATTTTTTTGACACTCTCTAATGTCAATGCATCCTCTATCCTGGTACTGTATATAAGCACTTCATTTAAATAATGTTATCATTTTTTTAAGACTGACTCAATCTACAATCTCTAACACCGGCACTTAGTGGAGAGAAAGGGCAGGAGAGGTAAGATGGTGAGGGCATTATTCATACAGAAAGCTTCTAAATAGATCATGGGTGTGTGAACAGAAGATTGACACTCAAGTGGGGGAACTTTACATGACTTATCATCACTATTCACCAGGCCCCAACCAGGTAGCTGAGGTTACACTGCTTGGGGTTGGAATTATAGGACCATGGTTCCTATATCCCAAGTTGGTGGCTAGGGCAATTGGACCACAAGATATATATATATATATATACATATGCTAGTGGGTGGATCTCAACCTGTAGCCATAGAGTGATGTGTTCTGAGCCACCGGAATCATGATGAGGAGGTAAGCAGCACCGAAGTGGACAAACTTTGTCCTCAACCCAAAGAAATGACTCGGAATGATGGGATCTTATATGCCTTACTCAACCTGAGGAAATAGAACACATCCAGTCTGGAATTAAGAACACTTATCCTCATTCTCCAACTATGTGGGCAAGGTAGATTGCCCCCAGAATTATGGGGATGATGTGGAACAATTGTGCTCAACCAAAGACCCATGATGAGACCACTCTGCATTTTGGAATTACAAGGAGACAATGGACCCTCTTCCATGAACAATGTACTGAACCAACACTGATCAAAAAGAAGGACCATACACACCCCAACCAGATAGCCGAGTGTAAAATCTTAACTGGTATTATAATAGGCTCCCATGTAGGCTGGTGCCACTCCTACTGACATCTGGGAAAAAACATCCAAGGACCTTGGTGGAAGAGCCCCCAACTTTGCCCTCTTCTCCAAGAGTGAAGAAAATTCACTATAACACTCTAGAGGAAAAGTCACTGCTCACCAATCCAGTGATTGGAAACTGGGTACAGTAAGGACTCCCTAGCTCCACCAGTAGAATTTGGATGGGGGGGGGGGGTAATACATATTGAGAAGCCCAAAGGAACAGTGCTCTGGATACAGTGCAATAGGAGAACCAAGTTCCCTAAATTTTTAAAAGGAAACTGACCCCAGTTTATTCAATCCAATGATCAGCAGGGACAGGCAGGGTCCCCTTATGCTTCACTCATGATAGTCTATGAGTGGCAGTCTAGCATAGTACAGTAATATTACCAGAGCAGCCTCTAGGTGATCTTATGGAGCACCTCATTTCTACAGAGCCTATTGCAACCTAGATAAAGTATATTGAATTAGTGGTTGCTAGCTCAAAATTGGTTTGATAAAAGCACACCTATCTTGGCAACACTCACCACAGAGTGGGATCCTGTGAAAACGAGGTAAGGGACCCTGAAAAGTAAAGAAGAGACAAGTGTAGCAATAAAAATGCTCACCCCTCTATATAATCTAGCAGAAGTTGTTAAGATAGCTACAGGGGGTAGTTGAACACCCTCAGATGAAGATACTGCCAGCTTATGCAAATTATGTGAGATATAAGTACTGGGGGAGGTCCAGATACCAGCCGACACAATGTCCTCCAGTGGGTAATTCAATCAGCCTGCTAAGTACATAGAAATGTGATAAATGTGATTAGACATGACTAGCAGTAGATTCCTTGCCTTCAAAGAGAGCCCAGAATAAGCAATATGTAACAACTTCTTCCCACCTCGTCAATGCAACTGGAATGAATCCTGGGAAACTGAATGATCCCAATGAATAAAAAAAGTCGTTGCCTAGAATCTCTAAAGGCATTAGTAGGGGCAACAAAACCTTCGAGACCCTAACTAGGCAATACAAATGATCGAAATCTGATCAGTTATAGAAATGAGAAATAGTGATCAGATGAATTGGTGAAAAGGATTTATCCCCTTCCATAGCTTACCATGTCTTAGGGAAGAAGAACCAATCTGAGGACATAGGTAGAGTGATAAAGCATCCTGTGGACAATCAGCACAAAACACACTGACTGGCAATGTCTGTAGGTCAGCAGCAATGGAAAATAGACCTTCAGGTAAAGGTGAGACATGGCATATGAGGCTAAAGTCACAAACTAGTGTTGAGAAAGGGCATGCATTGTAACCTTAATATACCAATTAGGTAACTGGAATGGTTGTTTGGGACAAAGGACCCAAAGTGACTTGAGAAAGCCAAAGAGAACTGGGGACACAAATAAATTTTGTCTCAAGTATTGAATGGTAGAATATAAGGTAATTGTAGAAGATGCGTAACCCTTTCCAAAGAGCCAGGCCAAAAAAGGAGTTATGGTTTGCACTTCTGATCAAAGTAGGTTCAACTTCCTCTCAATACACCATTGCCGAAATGTGTGCCATTTCCACTGAGACAGATACATGGCAACCCCAGAAATTAAACTCCGGTGCCAAGCAAAAGACTGCATAATCTACATGCCTGAAGCTTGAGCTTCTGGATAGCCAGGTGTAACATGTCAGATCATGGCTGCCTCCAAAGAGAAGGCGAAAGTAAAAGTGGAAGAGGTGAACATGCCCGAAGGTACCATGGAAGCAGAAACCAAGGCATAGCTGCTAATCCAGTGCTATCAACAGGACCTGACAATAAATTGGAACAAATCATAGTTAGTACCTCTGGTAACATATGACTTGGAGGGAAGTCCTAGAGTTGTAATCCCATCCCATCTTGACAGAATGCATCCACTGACAAAGCTGAAAGGTGAGATACTGGAGACAAAATTGCAGTAGTTGGGTGTTCTAATGAGTGGCAAACCCACAAAATGAGAGCCAATCAAACAGAAAACCCTGCAATGCAGCATCTATTCTGTTGGGAGAATCTATTTGGATCAAGACAATTGATCTGCTACCACATTCATCACCTGTCAAACATGGCAAGCTAGTAGAGTGATATGATAGGAGTGGTCCCAAGAAAGGAGATCCAAGATTCGAAAACAAGAATCACTGCACCAAGTGCCTCCTTGACAGTAAATGCAAGACCCTACCATAGAATTGTGGGAGTGAAGCCTGATGATGTTCCCCTTAATAAGCACAGACCATGAGGCATCACCTTTTCAAGAGCAAGAAGTACTAAAAGGTCAAGTAGGTAAGCCTCGTCATTCATGCATAGACCATGAAATTCCTGACTGTTGGGATATACACTCCATCTCTGAAGCTAGGTAATCATGAAGAGATGCATCTTTATTCGAGGTGGTGGCAGAGGAACCCATATCTTAGTATTGTCCTGCCTTAACTCTTTCAACACAGTCTCGGTACATGGGACTGACCTCGTAACCATTTTGTATTTGTTATAGTTTTCATGCTATAGCTTTTAAATTAGTTAGCAAATGTTAATGAAATTTAGCATATTATCAGCAAACATTAGAATGCTTTCATATGCATAATAAATTTTTTATTAAGTCTTATAGTTTATAAAGCAATGTTTTTTTTTTTGCATGTTGCCTATCCATCATGCAAAGTAATATTCATTCTAAGATTAAAAATATTTTCAAATTTCATGTGGGAAATCTTTATAGTGTCGAGATAGTTATCAAACATTTCTTAAGAAAAAACGTTATATTTTATCTGTACGGGTTCCATAGATTTGACCGATCTCGCAACCACCATAAAAAATTAGGAAATAAATATAAATTATGCCTCTTTCATTCTGGAATTAACACAAATTATAACATGAAAACATAAATGTTTAGACTAAATAGTTTAAATCTCATAACATTATAGATTTATATATATTTATTATACTGATCTTTCACCCATGCCTAGCTAACAATACAGAAGTTACAATGATGCAGCTCACATGCACTCATGTTACCATATCAAATAACATAAAACTGACCTTTGATCTGTGCAAAGTAACTTGTCTTGGATTTGCTTTAGTAGACTAGTATTTTGTAATACAGTAACATTTCAATTATTATACATTATATATGTATATAGATTATTAATATTTTTAAATACGTTCTTAAACATATTTATCCTAAAACATAGAACAGTAAATAAAGAAATAAAGCAAACAATTATCTCTTCTAGTTACGACCTTTGTACTTAGTTGCTGCTTTATGTAGGTAGCTAAGACTTTAAAAAATTTTGCATGTGAAGGATATAAAACAAAATATTTTTTTAGGTTTTACATATACATTTGAATAACTAAAAAAAAAATCAAAAATTACTACATTAATACCATAGAATTTCACTGTAATTTATCAAGCCATGTAACTAAGATATATTTTAGTCTTAAAAAATATGAAATTTCAAGCAGACTAACGACATACCCTACCTCATTGAAATATTGGTTAAAAAGAAAGAAATGGCCCCCAAGCTCATTAAAATGGCTTAGAAAGCCACTAGGGGACATTCTGAGCTTCCAATTGGTTATTCATGTCATATATAGAAGTTTATATAAGGGAGCATTTACAAAAATGGAAAGAGGTGGGTGTAGTGCCACTGTGTTTGATTTATTACATAAGCAATATCTTAGCAAACTGAAAAGATAAGAGGCTCTTACTTGATTTTATAGCTTGTCAATATCGTTAATTTGAGTTTCTAATTGATACGAAACTACAGACTTAGTATTTTGACTTCACAAACATCTAATTTGAACCAGTGCTGCATTTAACATACCATGTGAAACACAAAAATTAATGTTTATCTGTATTTTTTTAATATTTGCTTTTAAATTAAGAAATTGAGTAATATATAGTACTAAAATTTGAATTATAATACATAGTTTGATACCAAACTTATTGACATAAATTCCTGAAATAGTAGTTCCCTAAAATTTTGAATGTGAGTCAACAAACAAGATGACATGGCCCTTCACCCGTGACTCATCTCAAAAGGGTTAACAATCCCTTGAGATCGAGGAATAATCCTGAAAAAGGAAACTGGAAAATCCAGTAAATTAATGTTTATGATCCCTTCTTTGCATAAAAATTACTGAAAGGATATCTTGTGTGCTCATCCCAAAGGATTGATGGATTCAAGTGATGCCCACATTCTCAGAAGAAAAAGAACCATCCATGCAGTGGGAGAAAGAGAGAGGAGTAAGAGTCGGCCTTCCTGTTCCATAGCATGGAGCCAGTTGAGCCCAACTGAGATACATGATGAAAAAAAAACAAAAACGAAACTGACGACATATTGAGTTGGAGCAAGAATAGATGTCTCAGCTCTGAGAATGAAGCCTGCATTGGTTGTTTCTGAAAATAGAATCCGGGTGTGATGTTTTGACAATTGACAAGATGGTGCCAGCAGTAATCAGTCATCCACTGAATGGTGTGCGCACAAGGCTAAGGAATGGAGTGAGAAAAAAAAGCTCATAGGATTGGGCAGAATCCGCATGATGCTGATGCTAGTTCAAAGGAAAAAAACCATGAACTGCAGTGCCTGACCCTTTTGCACAAAAAATGTCAATAATGGCAGGACACCACCATTATAGCAATGTTTGTTTGTTTGTTTTTGATTTTTGTGCAAAGCTACACAAGGGCTATCTGCACTAGCTATCCTTAATTTAGCAGTGTAAGACTAGAGGGAAGGCAGCTAGTCATCACCACCCACTGCCAACTCTGCCATGGCTGAAAGGGCAAGCATATTTGGTGGGACAGGGATTCGGACCTGTGACCCTCAGATTGCGAGTTGAGTGCCCTAACCACCTGGTCATGCTGGGCCTTATGGCATTGTACAGATAGGAGCTGACTACATCAAACTTGGACATCCACAATCCTAGTAAAAAATGCCCAGTCAGATTGAGGAATGAATCACTTGTGAACCTTGGAGAATCTAAACATTGATATAGATGAGCAAGATCGATGACTGCACACTAATCTCCCATCTTCTTAGGCCCAACAACTGATGGGAATAAAACCCCAGAGTAACTAGCACGACTCTCTCATTCTACCCCCAGACCAACCAAACTCTGATAGCCAGAGAACTAAGTTCCAAAATTGGAGGATCTGCAGAAGATGGAACCCTACAGGTTGGGTGGATAATGGTGGTGAAGATGAACTAAATGACTAATCCTGACTCAAGGACCCGTAGTGCCCATGGAGCCAAGGTTAAGGTTATCACATGTTCATAAATTCTCAGAATCAAGCCCTCATAGACCCCAAAGGCATGCAATAATCCACAACACAGCATTCTGACCAGGCAGTGGAACCTTTGGATATGGACATGATCTATTCTGGGTACCAATATACCAAGGGGCTAATGTCAGGAGCCCATTTAAGGCCAACAGGAATGAATGTTGAAGCCGACAATTAAATCAATGCGCATGCTAACAATAGTTCCAGCTTTTTTTTAATACGAAAATCAACTAAGTGACACTAAGAATACTCAAAGTATCTCCAACAATCATGGTACGGAAAGACCCATTAGTGAACACTTTGTCGAAAAAAAGTGAAACATTACCTGAATGAGGTGCTTTTATACAGTACCAGGATTGAGGGCACATTGTCGTAGGTGGAGAATGCCACAGGACAAATATTGCCAAGGTCAATGAAGTGGGGTATAAAAGACTGGAACAAGCGAGAAAAAAATCAGACCAATGCTTGGATGGGCTACGGAAGAAACCTTGGCAATCAAGTAATAGCTGTAGTGTGAGAGTAGGTAAGTTTTTAAACACAAATTTTCAAATGCAATGTTAATCTTTTTATTTGGTAGATAACGTTTTACCTATATATTTAGAACACAATGTATTTTGAGTCAAAAGATCCATCAAGCAATTAATGCAATAAACTGTGAAAAATAAATGTACCTTGATTTTCCACAAACACCTGGTGGCTGCTTTCCTTCTCGCCGATATTTTTCTTGTATGTTCTGTTCTTCAAGTTGACTGAAAAGTATTACCCTTATTATGGTACTGAGTTATCAAAACCTTTATGTAGTTCTTATAAATCTAAGAGTTAAGCTATTAAATACAAGTACTATAAAACTTTTTTTTAAATATGCAGATAAACCATTTAATATAAAAACTAAACTGTTTTAATATTTCAACAAATTACTTACTTAATTGCATTTGATAATTGTAGTATGCAGGCATACTGTGCATTTTTCACTTTTTTATTATATTGTAGAATTTTTCAAAATGTTTTGTTTATTCTGAGTTTATACAGTTTTCACATAATGCATCGTCAAGAAAACCATTAAGCTGACATTTCCTAGCTGTGTTTGCCCCCACAGGGAGGTGGGAAAATAATATCTAGAAGTTACAACGTACCCTATGTTGAATGAGAATGAGCAATCATGAAGGTAGCACCAATCTGTCACTTTATGTTAAATATGAAACATTAGATTTTAAACACTACAATATGGGATCTAAAGTGAGTTGGTTGATGGGAAAACATCTTGAGTGAAAAAACCAAGTAAAGTAAAAGGAAACTGTCTAGTGTCCTATACAAGTATGCATATTATATTTTTGTCAGTAAATTTAATAAAGACTGTTTCATTTTTGTTGCACAGTGTGTCCAGTTTGTATATTTTTTACCTTAAACTCTGTCAGTTTAGTTAAATTTAAGGTTACTTCATAACTTATCCTGCCAATCCTTGTATTATAAAGTGAACCTATATAATACTGTTTGTGGAAGTAAACATTTTCTTAAATCGAAAATGTATTTCCAATAATAACTATCTCCTTTCACACTTATAGCTATTACTCGACTACCAGGGTTTCTTACTTTGCCCATCTAAGCATTGGTCTGATTTTTTCTCATTTGCTCCAGTCTCTTTTACCCCACTCATTTGCCCTTGGTGATATTTCTCTCATGACACTCTCCCCTTCCATCAATGCACCCTCTATCCTAGTGCTGTATATAAGCACTTCATTTAGATAATGTTATCCCTTTTTCGAGGCTGACACAATCCCAGTCTATAACACCAGCTCTTAGTAGGGAGGAAGGGCTGGAAAGTATGAGAGGGGGAAGTTATTATTGGAAATACATTTTCAATTTAAGAAAATGTTAACTTCCAAAACATATCTTCCTCTTCTCACACTTACAGCTAGAATCCCACATTGATAAGATGGAAGGCCTGTGAGGGTATCATCCATATGGAAAACGTTTGTATAGATCATAGGTGTGTCAACAGAAGATTGGCACCCAAGTGGAGAAACTGTACTACATCCAGAACAGGTATGTTCTTTACCCAGAACGTAATTCCTGTATTGTGGCTCCAACTAGATAGCCGAGGTTCCAATACTTGGGGTTTGAATTAAAGGGTCATGGTCCCTATATCCCACTTTGTTGGTAAGAGCATTTGGACAGCAAACTCTCTGTCTCTCTCTCTATATATATATACACTTATGAGTGGATCCCAACCTGTAGCCATAGAGTGATGCATTTAGAGCCACCAGGATCATAATGAGAAAGTAAGCAACACTGAAGTGGACAAACCTTCTCCTCAACTAGAAGAAATGCGAAAGGCAACACCCCAGGTTCGGAATGATGGGATCGTCTATGCCTTACTCAACCTGAGGAAACAGAACTCATATGGTCTGGAAGTAAGAACACTCATCCTAATTCTCCAACTATGTGGGCAAGGTAAATTGCCCCCAGAATTATGGAGATGATGTGGAACAATTGTGCTCAACAAAGGACCCATGATGGAATCACTCCACATTCAGAATTACAAGGACACAATGGACCTTCTTCTATGAACAATGTACTGTTCAATATTGTACAATATTGATCAAAAAGAAGGGTCATGCACATCCAAAGCGGATAGCTGAGCATATAATCTGAACCAGTATTATGAGTAGGCTCCCACATAGGCCAATGCGACTCCTACTAATATCTACGAAAAAACATCCAGGGACCCAAGTAGGAGGACCCCAACCTCGCCCTCTTCTCTAAGAGTGGAGGAATTCACTCTAACTCTCTGGAGGAAAAGCCTCTGTACATCACCCCAGTGACAGTACCTGTTAAATAACTGAAATAGTCATTTGGGATCAAGGGTCCAAAAGGATTTGAGGAATCCTGAGAGGACTGGGGACTCAAAGAATATTAGGCCGCGATATTCAAATGGTAATCGATATTTCCACCTTAAACAGGGCGATTGTGGAAGATGCAAAAAATGCTGCAAAACAGCCAAGTCAAAAATTAGTTATGGTTAACACTTCTGATTGAAATGGGTTCAACCTCCTCTCGATACACTATTGCTCATATGTGTGTCATTTCTGTTGGGAAGTGTTCACCTCGGGACAAAGCAAAAACTGAGACTGATACATGGCAACCATAGAATTTAAACAATTAAATCTCTATGCCTGCAGCTTGAGCTTCTCGATAGCCAGATGTACCATGTCAGATCATGTTTGCCTCTACAGAGATAGACTAAGAAGAAGTAGAAAAGGTGGACACTCAGGAAGGTACTATAGAAGGAGAAACCATGGTGTAGCAGCCAATCTGGTGCTATCAACAGGACCCAAAAATGGGTTGGAAAAATCATATTTAGTACCCTGGGTAACATATGAAGAGGAGGGAAGGCCTTGAGTTGTAATCTTGTCCTGACAGAATACATCCACTGCCAAAGCCCAAAAATGAGGTACTGAAGACCAAATTGCCAGTAGTTGGGTGATCCAATGAGAGGTCAACCCACCAATCAGAGTTGCAAAATAGGAGCCAGTCAAACAGAATCTTGTGGTGCAGCATCTATTCTGTCAGAAGAATCTGTTTGGATTGAGACATTTGACCAGCTACTGCAGGCATCATCGATGGAACATGGCAAGCTAGTAGGGTAATAAGATAAGAATGGCCCTGAGAAAGGAGGTCGAAAATTTGAAAACAAGGATCCCTGAACAAAGTGCCTCCTCGATGAAAAACATAAGAAACCACCACGAAATTGTTACAGTGAAACCTGACGATTTTCTACTTAATAAGCCTAGACTATGAAGCATTGCTTTATGAAGAGCAAGAAGGACTAAAATATTCTGTAAGTAAGCTTCTTTATCCATATGTCAACCCTGGAATTCCTGACTGTTGGTATATGCACCCCATTCCAGAAGCAAGGCATTCGTGAAGAGATGGAACTTTGGATGAGGTAGCGGTAGAGAAAACCATATATTAGTTGTGTCCTGACTTAACTCCTCTAGATTGAAGAATGATTCTGACTAAGGAAACTGGGAATCCAGTGAATCGATGTTTATGATCCCCTGATTGTATAAAGACCATTAAAAGGGTCTCTTGTGCTCTCATCCAAAAGGCATGAGGGATTCCAGTAATGCCCATATTCTCAAAGAGAAAGAACCATCCATGCAGTGGGAGAAGGAGGGGTGAGTAAGAGTCAGGCTTCCTATTCCAGGGCATTGAGCTGCATGGAAGACAGCTGAGCCCAACTGAGAGACGAGATAAAAAATACCCAGTTTGGTGACATATGGAATTGGAGCAAGAATAGAAGTCTCAGCCCTGAAAATTAAGCCTGCCTTGGTTGTTTTTGAAAATAGAATCAGGGTGTGATGGTATGAAAATTAATGAGATTGTGCCAACAGTAACCAGACATCTATGCAAGTCCTAAAGTAAAAACCTGGAACACCCTTGTGCACAAAAAAACATCAATAGTGCAATGTGCAGATAGGAGTTGACTACAATGAACTTGTACACCCACAATCCCAGTACAAATTGTTAACTCAGATTGAGGAATGAGTCACTTGTGAACCTTGGAGAATCTAGGTATTGATATAGAGGATAAAAATGGATGGCTGCACTCCAATCTCCTATCTTCAGAGGCCCAACAACCAATGGGAATAAAACCTCAAAATAACTAGCATGACTCTCTCACTACCCCCTTTCCAACAAAAATCTGATAGCCCTAGAACCAAGTTCAAATCGCAAGGAACTGTAAGAGATGGAAACACTACAGGTTGGGTGGATAATAGTGGTGAAGATGTGAACTGAATGACTAATCCTGACTCAAATACCTGTAGTGCTCCAGGATCTGTGGTTAAGGTTCCCACACAACAAGAAATTATTGGCGCCAAGTCCCCACAGACCTTGAAAGTATACAATAATCACTGACACCACTTCCGCCAATTTGACTGAGCAGCAGAACCTTGGGATATATATAGACAGAATCTATTCTGGGTACCAATGTACTGAGGGGCTGATGTCGAAGGTCGGGGCCCATGAATACGGATGGAATTATGATCCCCTGTAGGAGCCAACAATTGAATCAATGTGTATGCTAACAATGGATCCAGCTCATCATCAGTGAAGGTGGTGATCCTGAGAGTCTTCCAACAAAGTGAAGTGACAGAAAAACAAAATGTTGGATTTTAGAGTTGTAAGTTTATAGACTTCCTCTTCCCCTCAGGGGATATTGCTATATTCAGGTTAATTCAAATTCCGCCTTAGAACCTCGAAATTCGAGGAGCAGTCGTTTTAATTGTGAGTTGGAAAATGCTTCCATCTGGCGGTGGTAGGCTATATCATGAAGTTCTGACAACCATGTTAGATAAGGCATAATTGTCCCTTCACGTAACTGAGAAGTAAACCTCCCAGCATGAACCTCAATATACATGGATAGAGAGAAAAACTGAAAATTTGCTCCCAGACCTTTCAGCTATAAAGTAAGGTGGAGGGTCAAAAGCAATCGGGAAAAGACCCAAAACCTTATACTCTCGATGAACCAACAGAAGAAAACAAATCAAAGGTAGCTTATCCCAAAGTTTTTATAGGTCATTTAAAGACTGTGTTAATTACCATTGATTGGAGCAACATTTTGTCAGATAAATTTGTTTTGTTAGAGAAAGGCGACGTTGGCTCATCTGCCACGTCCATCATAGGGAATCAAACCCCAGACCCCAGCACTGCCAGTCTGCAAACTTACCACTGTCCCACAGAGGGACTGAAAAGCTAACAGATTAAAAGTAGGTGCAGGAAAAAGCAAATCTAAATTCTCTTCAGAATGTCAAGGATTGCCCTCAATTGCAACCTCAGAGCCCCCTGGAGGAACACCATAGAACAAAATGTATGTCTCCATCTCACTACAAATTAAAATCACCGACAGTTTCAACTGAAAGTGACCCCCCCCCCAGATTGTTATGCGACAATAGATATCAGAGGTGGGATAGGAGAGACCCGATTTGCCTTAGTGCCGGAAATATTAAACTGGGAATCCATACAGTAAATTGGCTTGCCAATCAAAATAAGTTCTGTTTTAAATTATTATTAGTACGAAAATCAACTAGATAAGATGGATAACATTCAAAGTATCTCTAAACGATCATAATACTGGGAACTTGTTAGTGATGTTTTGTCGAGAAAAAGTGATAACATTATCTAGATGAAGTGCTTATATACAGCACCAGGATAGAAGGCACATTGATGTAGGTAGAGAGTGTCACGAGAGAAATATTGCCATGGGTAATTGAGTGGGTTATGAAAAATCAAACTAATGCTTGGATGGGCAAAGGAAGAAACCTTGGTAGTTGAGCAATAGCTATAAGTGTGGTGGCAAGTATGATTTGGAAGTCAGTATATTTTATCCTTACTTTGGCTTAGACTAACATAATTACAGTGATTTACCAAAGTAGAGTTAAATTTTATAAATTTTAATCAACTCAGTTTTTGTAGTTTTGACTTTCTTATTACTATAGTTAGCTAGGTTACATATATATCGATCCTACTTGTCTTTATAAAATTTAAAAAACATTTTACTGTATACGATTGTTTCCTTTTTATTAGCTACATTTTTTGTGCAGCAGCAATACCGAATGTGGGGCACTCATATACCCGATTTTATTTTATTACTGATCAGGATCTCTACCAACCTACTCTCAAATCTAATTATACACCCAAGGTAGCTCATTGTTCATTTTATATACTAGCAGAGCTCAAAATTTTCATAAGTGTTACTGATATAAACTTTAATGTTTTTATATATTAAAAGTGCTGCCCCTTATTGAAAAAATAAGTTTTTCTTTATGAACTCCAGTTTTTTAGTACCACATTTAAAAATTACATCAACAAAAATATAATCAAACCCTCACATACAGTTCTAGTGAAAGCAGTGTTCTTGTTGTGAGGAGAATACCTTTATTTAAAATTGTTCTGTGATAAAGAAATGGTTGTTGCACATATACTTATTTTTGTAATTCTCTGAATCTTGAATACCCAAAATGTGAAATTTGTTTTATGGATTTTTGTTTTTGGTGCCAATGAATAGTATCCTTTTCAGTACAAGATAGCAATCATTGAGACCACAAGTGGAAGAGTTCTGTGTAAGAATTATAACGATAAGGTTCATAATTGTTTCTTTATGCTTGTCTGGAAAAGTCACTTACTTACTAAGATAAATTTGTTGAAAGAGTGAAATTTTGATTCACTCCATAAACACTTATACAGCAATTTTGGTGGTTTTATAAGTACAATAAACTTTAGTTTTGCTCAGCCAATACTGTGAAATAGTCATTGTTAATATTGTTACGTCTTCGTTTGTTAATTGATTTTTCCGTAACATCGTTCCGACGAAATTTTAATGACACAAGTCTTTACTTAATAAAACTGGTTTATTCTTTCCGAATATAACTTTACCGATACACTCAA
>NW_013666295.1:356301-364988 GCF_000517525.1 Limulus polyphemus
ACGCAACAATATTCAGACATTTGAAAGGTGGTTTTAAATGGGCGATTTTTTATGGCTGCCATTTTGTTTCATCACAATCCCTACTATTAAGTACTACTATACTTAATGATATTCGATACTGTCTAACATTACATTTATTAAAACCACAACTATATAAAACTAATTTGAGTTCTTATTGTTATTTGGCATATTTAGGTGAAAATGAATAAGTGGATAGGTCCACTCGATAACTGAACATCTGATAAAATATCAATTATGGAGTAGTACCAAATCCATTATTGATTGATTCAATGTCAAGTGGAACAATGAAACTGGACATAATGTGTAAAACAAAATTCACATTCTTCATTATAACAAAGAAACACACATACAGTGAGTGTACTTGTAGTTATAATAATCCTGGACAATTGTTTTTATTGGATCTTTTCTTCCAACCATTAAAGTTGAAGTGATGTACCAGACTATTAAATGCATTATTCTTTAGTTCACAAGAAACCTCACATTTACCCAGATATGCACTACCTATGTCACTTGTCATTCTCATTATTACATAGGTGGGGCTGTGACCTCTATATATCAGCTTAAAAACTATTGAAAGACACTGCTTTTGACATCTTTACACAAACTAATATAATGTTCTCCCCAGTAACAACAGATATCATCCATTTTCAAAAGGAACAAATGTAACTTGAAAGAAGAACAACTTAACAGGATTCTTGACCACATTATGTGAAATTTGCACCTATATAGAACAAGGAATGAATTCAGAATAAACATTGTAGTACTACAAGAAAATAGAAACACATGGTATATTCACATGCCACAGTTACATCTGAAATTAACTACCTTGATAATGTAGTCTGATTTACCTTAAAATTACTAAATGCCACAGTTTGACTTAATAATTTGATTGCTATAGTTAAACATTACTATTTTAATAGCACAAGAAGTATTTCAATGTTCCACCTTGACTGAAACAAGTCCTACCTAACTGAAGACCATTCATATTTTTGTTAACCTAACTATTCTTGATTTTTAAATTTGGTTAGTCTTTGAGCCTGAGTCGTCTGTTTGACTGCTCACTCGTGAAGTAACTATGTATACAGTACACCCAGATCTCACTATCTACATCATGCAGATCAAACAATCAACAACTACATGAAAGATTTGGTCTAGTGGATGAATCATTTTGGAATTTCTTTTTCACCCAAAATAGCATAATCCTGAAACAATCTAGAAACAATATAAAAGATGTTGAATATTATCAAATTAATCTAAATAATCTCAAAACATACAAAAATATTAAGCATTACCCAAAATAGCTTAATACCGAGTAGATATTCAGGAAACAATATAAGAAAATGTAGAAAAATACTTATTAATGACATATTTCTAAAAAAGATATGGTTGAACTTACACAAGATAAGACATGACATAACCCACAATGATAATAAATGCAACAGACAAGACAACAGAAATGGCTGGAAGGACTTCTTGGCGACTGATGTTGTCACGTAGTACATCACCCATGATGATAAGTCTATTTACAATGCGACTAAAGAGTCCCCGTGCTTGTTCATCAGATAGACTAGCAACTTTCGCATGATAAGGTAGACCTTCTGTTGTTTGTATCAGCTGCTGTAAGTTTTCTTCTAATTTCTTCTTGGTATTATTCATCTATAATTTTCATATAAAAGTTTCCATTTCTCAGCACAATATTTAAAAAATTGCATAAATTAGCATACAGAAAAATATTTATTCTACAGGATATTTTAAAAAAAATGTTTTACAAGAAAAATCACTTCTTGCAACCTTTATGATATAATCAGCCCAGAATTTGAAATTATAAATACCTTATTCAGTAAAAACAGTTTGCAAGATTCTAGTTGACTGCAGCAAAAAAAAAAAAAAAACAAATTCCAGAGAAAACTAACTGATTATCATGCTAAGAACAGAAACCAGGTGGAGCATAATTTTAAATTATTCAATATATAAGCTTCTATGATAACATATTTCCAAAAAGTTTCACTTTTCATATATTAGAATTCATGATAATTCTGTTTTACATTAACACAAGTACATGTGACTGAGTGTCATGAAGCACAGTACATGGGTAATCTTTTCAGAACTGAAGATTGTAAAAGAATGTTTTTTATATCTAAAAAAGTATACAATAATTTACTTCATTAATATAAATAAAGGCTGGTAATTTAACATGCCACTATTAACACATCAATTATACAGATTTATTAGAGGGTTTGAACAATAAGGAAATCAGTAATAATTTTAAGCTTTCACAACACAGGCTAATGAGATATTGATAATCTACAAAAAGACAAATGTTTTTATAATGAAGGGATACAGATTAAGTAATTGAAACAAATAAGCTTCTTAAAAGACTTTGTATTGAATATTTAACAGCATTTAAGACACTATTTCAACAAATTCTGTTGTGAGAGTATAACAAGTCTTCTGGGTATAAATTGTTTTATGATCTACAACTTCATCTCACAATCTATGAATATGGTTTTTCTCTTATTTATGCAGTCACGTGATGGTCTATGTACTGAACTATGCTGAAAATATTAATAATCTTTATACTTACCAATTTAAATATTATTATTATTAAAGACAGTTAACACGCACTTAATTTAATTATAATGAACACCTCAATTAAAAACGATTTTGTTTAATAATTTGAAATGGGACATTTGAGTAAAAATATTTACCTGTTAAAAACTAAATTCTTAAAAATTAGCCTGCATTTTACAGGTTTGATCAGTAATGTACCAAATGTCAATCATTATTCAAACTATAAAGCTTAACCAAAAAAAATGACTCATTGCTGAAGACCTTATGTTCTTACAAATGGTCAAAAATACTATTATTTATTTCTGGCCTACATTAGCTTATACCCTGAAGTGAAGAACAGCTTCTAAGTTAAACATATCCATGCTGGTAACAAAAGAGAATTTCCTAGTCCAGTATAATTTTGGTCCATAATTAAAGAATTGAGAAGAAAAAAAATTATCTAAGAAAAAAATCAGTTTTTACATCTTAGATTAATTAACATACTTTATTGATGAGCACAGTTTCATATTTTAGATTAATTTGAAACAGCATTATCTATTGTGCCACTTTTGATGAAAATATAAATTAGACATAATGAACTTACAGCATCTGGCTTTATAGACCACTTAGCCTCTAACCACTGGTAGCGAACTTTGTCAAATTCTTGTCGCCACAAGATTACAACATGAAGATCTGGTTTTTCTGGTGCTCCTTCTCCTGTTGACAAGGCATTTACAAATTCTTCCTGCTTTTCTTTGAAAATGAACATGAACCTGTGGAATGAACACCTTGCTTAAGTTTACATGTATAAGAAGCACCTAAAGAAATGAGAAAAAGAAAGATTTTTAATGAAGTTTCATAACGGATAGCAAAAAGTAAGAAAATACATTCCTCTACAAAGGCTGAATAAGCTAAACTAGAACATAACTGTCTATTAGTTTAAACAGTATCTCACTTGACAGTGAGACATACATGAGCATTGATAAAGTTAGAAATAAAATAATCAAATAAGTACATGCATCTCAGAATAACTCCGTGAAAATAAACTCATAATAAAATTAAAAGTTTATGCCTATATTTAAAAAAGGTGAGCTTCTTTTTCCTTCCATGTTTGATTATTTAATATACATGTAACATCCCAAGATCAACTACTTAGAGTTAACCTGATTTCAAATACTTCTGAGCTTCCTAATTCTAAAATAAAAATTAATGGTTTACCAAATGGAATACTGTTTCTGAGGAGGAAAAAGAAATATTTAATTTTTACAAGGCAGACACATAATATTATCTTGTAGAACATCACTACTTAAGATGCTTAACTTCAAGGTAGCTTTCTTGTTACCAACATTTCTTGAAAACATTCTATTGTTTTCTATAAATAAAAACAAACTGAAAGTAGTTATTTCTTTTAAACCTATATTTTGTTTACAGTGAAGCTATTAATTATGACTCCTACATGAATAAACATAAAAAAAATAAACATCTCACTGATGTTAAACATTCATCAATCAAAGATATCCATAGTAGAAGCAAATCCACTGAAAACAACAGAGGATGGAGAAACCACTCTGTGGGAAGGGTTCAGGCCTAGGTGAGATAGTTGATCCACCCTCAGGGCCTGAACTTTTGAGACACGAAAGATTGGGAACTGACATTTGTGGTTACGGGCCCAAAAGAGAAAGTCCAGAACCACTTAACAGAAGTTCCAGGAGTGAGAACCTCCCTGTCAGGAAAAGGAAGAAACAACAGATGTGTCCAAACGGATAATAATAATAATAAAATTAAACAGACAAGAAATTTTAATTTTAGCAAGCCATCAATGACATAGAATCAAAGAAGCTTCACATCTGGAAACAAGATGTTGGAAATGGATAATGCATCCAGAACAGAGGCAGTGGAAAGGTGTGGTTGTAAGATTGTTTAGTATCAAGCACAAAGTAAACATAAAGTGTCACCAGTACTATGTTCATCATGGAAATGGAAACCCCATATGTAAGCAGAAGGAGCCCACAGGCTCACTTCTGAGCCTCCCAGTGCTCCAAACAGATGCAAACCTGAGAAAGGTGAGGAAAGATGGATGTCCTGGTCACAAGGGATTGAGTAAGCCACCATTGCCACGAGAGGTTGAAAAGAAGATAATTTATCTTTGTAGATACATGCATTGACAGGCCAGGAACCACTGAAGGTGACATGTATGAGCACATCTCAGAGAAATCAGACTCAATAGAAGAGTGTCTTCCAAAACAATACATGTGAGAAACCCTTAAGTGAAAGAAAACAAGATGGAGGTTGAGACTGAAATGGAGAGCCAAACCAGCCACACCAAATGTTATGACTCTTGAAGGAAAATGAAAGTTGCAACAGGGGAAGCCAGTAATGACCAAACATCCATAGAGTGGAATAATGGTCCTCAAGAATTTAACCTTTGAGGAAAAATTTCAATTGACACAAGGAAAAATTATGAGACTTGAAGGAGAATGGGTGATAACCAAATTGTGGGCTACTGCAGACTAATCAAAGGAAGTGAAAGGTGGGCAGACAAATCTGGATGTGGAGAAATATCCGAGACTTTGGATTGGGTCATCGGATGTCTCCAGTAACAATTTGCTTCTAAGACCTATGATGGCCAGTACTCAAACATGAGGGACTATGGATAGTAACAAGAGGACAAAGAACAGAAGAGGGGTGACCCCACAAAGCCATATACAATGAAAAACCTGGTGGGACCCTCTGGTTCCAAGGGTAGGAAACTAAAGTGATCAGCAACTGTTCAGGAGCAGCATCAGCTCAAGATGTTGACATATAAAAAATATATTAAGAAATCACATCATAAAGAAAAGATGCAAGAAAAAGGTCCTGAAGAGGAGATTGAGGGAGGCAAAAGTCAGAAAGTAAGGTAATCTAATAAAGGACATCCCAGAAAACAAAGTAACCAAGTTAACTAGGAAATATGGAAGAAAACTGAGGGCAAGCTGAAAAACAGTTATGTGTAAGTTGCCCAAATGAAGTTGCTAGGTTGTGATGGAAGCCTCCAAATGAAGATGAAGCATGATAATGATAAATAAGTTGAGTAAAAGATAAAGAAAAGAAGACAGAGAGAATGAAAATGGGGAAATACCTAAACTAAAAGAAATGAATCAAGTAAAGGAGGATCATGCAACAAGGGAACTTGCGATTCATCAAAATGTTACAAGCAAAAGACAAAACAAAGAAAAAAAATACATATACCAGTGGAATCCAAGCAGTGAAGGATGAAAGTGGGATTACCTGACCCATGTCATGAAGAAGGAATAACAAGCAAAAGCTGGCATGGAAACAACAGTGGTGATACACAAGGTGGGTCAGGCTCAGTATAAGTAAAAGAAGTAGGAGATCAAAAATCCTTCTCTAGATTCAAGATCAGAATGGAGTTAACAATGTGGTGCAAAATGGCAGTAATATCACTGACTGTCTCCAACTGAAATGACAGTTTTGGATGACTCTGGTCAAGGAGTGTTTAAAAACCTCAGGAGATGCCAGACATGTGGGAACAGGAATGCATCATCCATTTAAACCATGAAACTGATATTCTGGTGGTCTGTGTTTTGTATTTTATCAGTTAGAAAAAAAATGAGCCAGTTATGGCAATGGTGCAAAGGTCTAATGATGATCTTTAAGAGCACTCAACAAAACCCGTATGTTGGATTAAACAATGGGAACAAGTGTTCCAAAAAGTAAAAGGTCAATTGAAAAAAAAAACAAAAACTAAGGATAATTCAAATGAAAGTTTTAAATGATAAGATTAAAAGTTAGTATTGTTCTTTCATATAATGAAGGAGAGAAAGACTACATGATAAATAGTAATGAAAGTTTAAAATAATAAGCACAAAAATTCCAGAAATCTTATTAAGAAAAACATACCTGAAGACAAGCACAGGGCTATTGTCTAATGATGATTATATTAAAGACTGTACAATACACAGTGGGAGTTTTGTTCAAGGTTTGTAGCATGCCCAGGAACTTACATGGCAGTGTAAGCAAGGTAGTAGCCTTTTGTGCTGCAGAGGGGTGGGAAGCATTTCTGAACTTTTTCATTCAATGTAGTTTTTTTATATTTCTGTATGATGACAAACTTCCACACCTGTGTGTATCATTAAAAATGTTGCTGTAATTGTTCTGCTGTTGGTTGTTCTTTATTTCTCTTGGTACTTTTGGTTTCAGTCATAGGACCAGTACTACTAATGGCCTGAATAAAAAGAATACCATTACAGCCCAATTTAATTCCTGTCAGAGGGTAGAAGATAATGGTACAGGTATGAAGGGAATGTTGAGTGGATTGAGAGAAGAGTTATATGTAATAAAACTTATACAAGTGAATTAGCAACAGCTTATTTTTATTCAATGTGCTGAAATGTACATACTTATTTATTGAAAACTGTTGTATTTGAAGAATTTTATTTGAATTATTGTAAAATACTACATAACAATGATTTCAAAAATTGTGACTTTATAAACTGAAAATTAATAACACTAACAATAAAAATACCCTTTAATTCTTAATATTTTATGAAACACGAAGTGTCAAAAACACAGAAAAAAAATAGTTACTTTCAACAAAGAAAGAAAAATTCACATTAACTACTGAAATAAATCTTCTAAATAATTCCTTGTTTTACCACAGTCACCCTTTTATTACATGATTTCACATTATTCCACACATACATTGATACAAACAGTAAAATAAGACATGATACAAACTACTAAACTTCTTTTATAGTAAGTTGTACAATGACAGCCTAATCATGATATGAATCTGTATGGACATATAACAATATATGAAAATGGAAATAAAAAGTCTATTAATAGATTGTCTACAAACAAATGATCAAAACACAAATTAAGCTAATGACTATGAACTATCCTTCAAGCAAGTATAAACAAGTTTATATAACATCTGAAATTGGTGATAGATCTGATATACTTAGAACTACACCTAGGACATTTAACTTCATAACAGCATTAGATGTTATCAATGGCAATATTTTATCTTTAAATCTGAAAAACGTTTGTAATTTATATTCAATTGAAAGATAACCAATACACCTATTTGTGGATAAACTCTATGAAATGTTTATACTATTGTTTTTTCACTAAAAATGCATGCTTGACAGAATATGACAATATCACTCAAACTATTTGCTTTAGAACATAATTTAGTTTTAGATAAAAATAATCATGTATGATGTGGTCCAAGATATTTCTAGGAAAGCCACAAGTCTGAAACAAACTCCAACTTCTACATGTGACTGTGTGTACTGCACCAGTCTATGACATAATTTTGGTAATGCTGTAGTCCTCCACCAATAGGAGGGCTGCATGACCTCTATTCACAGTAATTGGCATGAGCATTAGCACAAGATCGAAGGCTCATTCTTGAAGAGGCAAAGAAAGTGCAATGGAAGTGGGAAGGAAGGGTGGGCAGGTGGTGCAGAGAAGTAAGTAGCTATCTGAAATACATTTTCTGGTAAGAAAAATGTTGACCTCAGAAATACTACTACTATATATATAATTAAAAGAAGTACAACATTATAATAATTGCACAAATAATTTATTAAAAACAGGGTCTAGCCATAAAAAGACTACAGCTTTCAGTGTTCCACACCACCATTCTCAAGAAAAAAAATTTAAAGCTTGATCATGACTTATATAACCATATCAATTATTTGCATACCTTTAATGCCATCTAGAATTAACCACACCAAAGAGTATATAAGTCATATGTCCACTACTTTGTTTCTTCTAAACCTGGACAACCTCTTTGTTCAGCATAATATATATTTTTCAATTTCTGTTGTTCTTCTGATATTTAGTTCATACTGCTACTCCTCCTGATTTGTCAGTTTAACATTATTCCAGTCTATAACATGAGATGTGTTTACCACATTCTCTGCTAAAGCTGACTCATTTATTTTACATTTTTCTGCCACATTTTTATGTTCCTAAAACCTAACTTTCAGATTTCTGACATTCTGACTAATGTAAATTTGACCACAGACATAAGCAGGCTCTCCAGCAGTACATTATAAAAAACTAGGAGAAAACTAGGAAGGATATTGTAAAAAACTAGGAACTATTTT
>NW_013666295.1:365943-378857 GCF_000517525.1 Limulus polyphemus
AAAAAACTAGGAATACTAGGAGCTTTTTGTAAAAACTAGGAAAAACTAGGAACCAATAAAAAAACTAGGAAATACTAGGAACGCTGGAGAGCCTGCATAAGGAATATTATATATCCTACATTTATCAACTTGTTCCACTTTATCTTTTACACCCACGAGAAAACAATTTAACTTACAACACATTGAGAATGTTACACTACAATCTATATATTTTTAAATTGTGTTACCTGCTCTTGTTGACAAACATTGAACATATGGCAGCAACCTTCATGTGATCAATTTTACATTTTCCTTTTAACTTTGTATATGATGACATTTTTGGTGTTTTTAAATCTAGACAGCACTATAAGTATGCAAGTTATTGATATATATACTTATATAAGTCATGATCAAACTTTAGTTTTTACTCTTGAGGATGGTGGTGTAGAATACTGAAATATGTAGTCTTTTTGGGGTTGCACCAGGTTTTTAATAAATTATTTATTCTGCAATTACTTTAACTATAGTAGAAATGCCATTCTTAAACCCTGTTAATCCCCTGAGTTACATTCAAAATTTAATCACACCACATTACTATAAATGCATTTTAATGAAATTACTATTATCAAGTACATTATAATTTAAAGTTTCATATTATCTAAGTTTTATTCCTTTATTTTAGAAAAACATCTAAAACAGCAATTAAAACCAGTTTTTGCTGTCACGTGATCCACTTGCAGTACAATTCCCAACTTTTAAGAGCTTGTATACACGAAACTGTAAGTAGCTAATACAGACTGTTAGTTCAGACAGTCATGGTACACAAAACACTACCATCTGGAAACTTTCCAAGAATTTCTCTCTACATGAAACGTAAATGTTTTCTAAGTTTAAAGTCAACCATGCCCACTCGCAAAGTCAAGGCTGTGTTATTAAACAACAGTTTGAAGTTGAATGGTATGATTATAACCAACAGAAAGAGCAGATTTCTCACTATTTAGTTAATAGCTGAAGAGACATTACCAGTGTATGGATTTCTACAATGAGATAGATAAGAAGCTTAGTTCATTATTCCCCTGAGGGGTATGTAGTGCTTGACAAGTTTCTTGCCTTATATGTATTAATTTTCTAGACAGTTAAATTGCATTTAGGTTTATATCTTAATTAATTATGTATTATTACAATGCTTTCATACGCAAAATATCAATGTTTTATTCATGCTTTTTTTCTTTTCGCATGTTACCTATCCAACATGCAAAGTAATTCTCATTTTAAGATTAAAACTATTCTCTAATTTCACATGTGAAATCTTTATAACGTCCAGATAGTTATCAAAAGTTTCTTACGAAAAAACTTTATATTTTACCTGCTATTTTCAGTAACAAATCTCTGTACGGGTTCAGTGGATTTGACCGATCTCATAATAAAAAAAAATATATATATAAATTATGCCTCTTTCATTCTAGAATGAACACATATTATAACATGAAAACATAAATATTTAGACTAAATACCATAAATCTCATAACATTATACATTAATATATATGTATTATACTGACCATTCAGCTGTGCCTGGCCAACAATCCAGAAATTACAATGATGCGGCTCATGTGCACTCATGTTACTGTATCAAATAACATAAAACTGACCTTTGGTCTGTACAAAGTAACTTGTCTTAGCTGTGTTTAAATAGACTAGTATTTTGTAAATTGCAGTCACATTTCAATTATTATACATTGTGTATGTATATAGATTATTGCTATTTTGAAATATGTTCTTAAACTTATTTTTCTTCTATGTTTTTCTTAAAACATAGAACAATAAATAAAGAAGTAAAGCAAAGAATTATCTTTTCTAGTTATGACCTTTGTACTCAGTTGCTGTTTGACGTAGTTTGCTAAGCCTATTTAAAATTTCACACATGGAGGATATGAAACAAAATAATTTTTAGTTTATATATATATATATATATATATACAAGTGAATAACCAAAAAATCATAAACTACTATATAAATACCATAGAATTCCTCTATAATTTATCAAGCTTAATAACTAAGCTGTATTTAAGTACAAAAAATATGAAATATCGAACAGACTATAGACACAATCTACCTCCTTCAAATCTTGGTTGGAAAGAAAGAGATGGCATCTCAAGACATTAAAATGGCTAAGAAAGTAAACAATTCGCAAAGGCAGAGAAACCCATGAGGGCAACATTATGAACTTTCAATTGGTCTTACATATGTCATAGAGCAAAGTAGGTGTACGTAAGCAAGTATTTCCAAAAATGGAAGAGGTGGGCAGGGCAATCTTGGTTGATTCAATAAATATAATACCATCTCAGAAAATAGAAAATATAAGAGGTTCTTATTTTATATTCTTGCTTTTAAGAAATTACAGTTCTTAATTCGTACGAAGCTATAGATTTAGTATTTTGACATCACAAACATCTAATCTGAACCAGTCTTGCATTCAACATACCACGTGACACACAAAAATCGATGTTTAACTGTGTTTTTTAATATTTACTTTAAACTAAGAAATTCAGTAACGTATAATACTAAAATTTGAATTATAATCTACAGTTTGATACCAAATTTATTGACATAAATTCATGAAATAGTAGTTCAATAAAATTTTGAATGCGAGTCAACAAATGCTATGACATGACCTTTCACCAGTGGCCTGTCTGGAAAAGGTTAATAATAATAGAGCCCTGCAGTGACCAGCTGATGTATCAGTATAAATAATAAAAGACAAAGAATTGGGAGTTATAATCTTCCTACACTGAAAATGTATTTCTGACAGGTACTTCCGCTCTCATATATAACTATTCTCATTCAGTGCTGCCCTCTATTTGCAACAATATTTTTGCATGCCAGAAGCCTTTCATTCCCATGCACCTCTAAATTCATATGGTTTAACTGATTCTTGCATGCAAATTATTATGTGACAAACCTCTATCAATAGTAGCGCAACACACCCACATGACTCCCTGTATGCTATTCTATCTAACTATCACTTTTAGTTTAGGCAGAAATGTAAGCACCATTTGACAGTGGAAAGGAATGGTGGGAAGTGTGAGTGGAAGTAAGTACCTGTCAGAAATACATTTTTAGTGTAGGAAAATTATAACTTCCAAGAAAGTACATTAGTTCTGCTCCCATACAAAGCTAGAATCCCACATTGAATAGGTGGAGGGAGAAACTCGATCACCAGGAACCGACATCCATGCGAGGGTTGGATGAGGGATCCAAATTGAAGGGGTGAACAACATTTATGCCATCAAACTACATGTGTGAGAACATATGATAATTAGTTCAGCTCTTAATCCAAAACTCAATCGCCAGGAACTGACTTCCATGCCGGGGTAGGATGAGGGATCCCAATCATTATGAAGGCACATTCCAAGGCTACAACATCCCCTCGAACAAACCCATGCTGAGGTGGAGCATCCATTTGAAGTACATATCATCTACACCAGCAGAACACCATCACCCTACTCTCAACTAAATGGAGTCTTTATTATTTATATTGCATATCTCTCATTCAGAAAGATACCTCCATGGAAACTAATATAAATATATATATAAAAAAAAATGAAGACTTACTCAGCTACACTCTCACAATTGGAAGATGGTATCCCCATGAGGGAGAAACAGCTACCCCAAGCAGATAATGGGAGATGAACATACGAGGTGTAGTCCCAGTGCTTGATAGATGAAGTACCTCCAATGGATGACAGCACTGAGATGCAGGTAAAAGGTAAGGTGCCTGAATGGTGTGAAGACACCAAGAATTGATTACAGGAAGAAGGAGACAAGGAATAAAATTGAAACACAAGCTGAATCCAATGGGTAAGGGAGGAAGGGAAAACAATTACCAATAGAAGAGTGGTGCAAGGGAATGAAACTGTGGGAAATAGAGTCAATGGAAAGAAGCCTTGAAATCAATGAAGCAACCCAGAGCATGTAAGAGACAGAAAAGATCATCCAGATCTGAATGAGAATGTAGGTGGAAGATGGCAAGAAACAAAATGATGAAAGTAATATTCCACATGAGCCCACAAAGTGTAGGTTAGTAAAACTGATCCAGAACAAAAAGAACATATTGGTCCAAAACAGTCACGTAAATCAGATCTGTGCTAGCCAGAAAGGAACAATTAGAAAGACCTTACCCAAAGCAACATGGATGACAAAATCACCTTGGGAAGAAGACTGATGGAATGAGAAAAATATGAGAAAAACTAAAGTTATAAATTTGACCTAATCCTGTCTGAACTTGTTGATAGCCAGGGTGAGTGGATGATGGACAAGAGACAAAAAACAAAAGAGGTAACTTGGAATCGAGAAAGGAGTCAAGCACCTCCTCTGGAGGAATACCCCACAGGAGGCAGAGCCACTAAAAATTAGAGAACTGAGAGGCAACTCCTTGGGAGAAAATGTGTCTGGATTTGAAAAGCAATCTGCAATGATGATGAAAGCACCTGGAACACGACATGCCAACAGACATATGACAAATGTGTGGGTTCAAAAAGGGAGATCCATTGTCTACCACAAAGGGAACATGAATAAGTGCTCCATTAGTGAGTGATATAAGCCACCACCATTGAATAGTCAGAATGAAACATGATTAGTCAAATCCCGACAAGAGGAAGAAAGTGAACTAAAGCACACTGGACTGCCAAACATGCCTGGGTGTTAACATGGTAAGACCTTTCCTCTGTAGACCATTGTCCAAAAGTCTCCTGCTGATCAACTCACACCCCACAACTTTGGAGATGAGTATCAGTGAAAAGAAACAAATCCAGATGAGGGGAATGAATTGGTAAACCCAAAGATGTGGAGGATATTTTCAATCACTAACACATATAATTGAATAGGTAAGGAGGAAAGTTATGAGGAAAATACAAAGGAACCCTAGCAAGAAACCATGGGTAAACCCAACGACATGGGGATATGTTAAACCACCAACACATATAGCCAAAAAGGGAAAAAGGAAAGTTAAGAGGAATATACAAAGGAACCATGGGTTATTGCAGTGTATCATGAAAAGATTACAAATGTGCCAGACCCAAAGGGAGAAGTGCTTACATAGAAGCCACATCCCCCAATGTGTTAGAACCTCATTAGCAGTACAATAGTGAACTGTAATGGCATGGATAACAGAAAGCTACATCGAATACATCAAGAAAGACTCCCAAATAGCCAAGATTGTTAGGTAGGTAACAGGAAAACTTACCAAACTGGAAAATTCAATCCTCCAAAATACTTGTGTAAGAAGCAGATGAGTATGTTATGACCATCCCTGTTCAGAAGGAGCCAACCAAATCCAAGCATCCAAGTAGTGGTGTCAGTAAAATTCCCCAAAATGCAGAAGTTGGTTAAAATGCAGACCACCTGACAAAAGACATACAGAACCGAAACAAGTCCAAAAGGCAAGGCATGAAACTGGGATTGAATCATGTGGTGAAAGAATTTTAGGTTAGCATCCCAAGAAATGAAAAATAAGAAAGTGTACCATGGGTATTCTCAGTCCTGCAGAAATTGTCCACCCGATTGTGATCAAAGACCACATATTAAAAACAGGGAAGAACCAAGATATGATTGAGGTGGGACTGATCAAACCAGAACTCCAATTAGCAATGAGCATATACAAGGAATGGAGAAACCTGAGGTGGGTGAGGTAAAGGACAGGAAGGTGCCAGACATGATACATGAAAAGAAATAGCTGTGACTCAGAATGAAACAAAAGAGCAACAAAAAATAATAAAATATAGCATTACAGATATCCCACCTGATGACAATTGCACAGGGGTAGCCCCAAAAAACTGACTGGTGGAGAAAAAGAGCCAACCATAAGTCCCTATTAGAAGTAGATGGTACACAAATGGCACAAGACAGTGTCCCACCTCAGAAGATCCCAAAAGCAAAGAAGCTACATGTGGAGGGAAAGAACTGAATATGGCAAATGCCCCAACATGGAGGGAGGGAGGAAGGAAGAGGTATTCCATGAAAATTATCTAGACATAGGTGTAATGCATAAGAAAGTAGGTGTAAGGTAGACATTTTGAGAGTTGATAGGGTAGAACGAAATTGGAAAACTAGGTGTGGGATAAAATGGATAGGATTAACAGAGACTTGCCCCATACAGGTGACAGAAAATCTAAGTACATACAATGAAAAAGAAAGTCTGCCTGATGGTTAGCTAAGCCAAACTGAAACAAAGCCTGTGGAGAGCAAGGCATGCAAGTACCCTCTCCTAAAAAAAGACAAAAATGCTCATCATGAAACATAATGTCTGGAGAAGGAGGGGAAAAACATACTGTGAAATATGTCTAAAAAAGGGCTGAAGTAGGCCTAGCAGATTCTGGAGTAGAGGCCTGGGAAGACAAGCCACAATCAGGAGGAGGAAAACTGACAAAATTTAGGTCATCCAAAACAGGTTTGGCAGTTGTAGGAGGAAGGCGAGCAATGTTGGGAGAAGGCATGGCAGACTCTGGCCTCCAGGGGTCTTCACAAACTAAATTAATCATAAGAAGTATAGGTTATAAATAAAATGAAATAGTCAATATAATGTAAAGTTAAGTAAACGTGTATTGAAATAAACATATGTATAAGATGTTATGTGTTGAAAAAAAGAAGATATTTAACCTAATTATCGATTTACCCATAAGATGAACAACTGGTATATCGAAAATAACAGACACTTGTTAAGCCTAATCAAAGTGTGCACGACAAAGTATATCAGCAAGCTTTAATTTAAAAACCATAACCTAACAATAATATGTAAAATGTCGGGAGAAGTTTGTGTGGACCCCAGCTCTAGGGGTACACACAAACAAAGTTAATATGAAGTATAAAAGATAAATAATGAAGAATATTGTAGAATTAAGTAAGTGTGTATTGACAATAACATATATATGAGATGTGATGTTTTGAAGAAAAAACAATATAGTTAACCTAATTTACAATATACCAGTAAGGTGAATCCTAAAATAACAAAAACCCATGCTTAGCCTAATCTAACGTTATAGGATAGGACAATGGATACAACTAAGCTCTAATTTCAAACCTGAACGTAACTATAAGTACTGACCAATCTAACTAAACTTATGTTATTGAACCCAAATAACTACAGATAACAATATTAACAGTAAAAGTATTCAAAAGCCATAACATTATAATGCCTTATCTTTCTAAAGTTGATGGACCACATTTTAATATGTGTGGGCCCCAAACTCGAGTCGAGGCTTGACAAAGGTCAGCTCACTGGATGATCAATACCCCGATGAAGTAAAGCCAATAATTCCCTAGTCAATGACCGCAACCTGAATCCTGTGTAAATGTGCTGATAGAAAACATAACCTCCAAATTGGTAACTTTAAATTCGTAATTCATTTTCAAAATGATTTATAATGAAGTATTAAGTTCCATAACAGAGTAGATATATAAAATAATTCCATTTCAGAATAAGTCACAAATATCAGTATTGTTTAATAAATAGTAAACTTAGAGAGAGAGAAATTGATTCAAAGATATGAAAAAAAACACACTAAATGTCTAAACACGAGCACTGCCAAACCAGAAGTGACAAGTATATTAGCATAGAAAGAGTCACATGGGTGTGTGGTACAACTATTGGTGGAGGTTTGTCACATGATAAAGTTCATGGGAGAATCAGTTAAACCATGTGAATCAAGGGATGTGTTTGAGAGAAAGGCTTGTGGCATGCAAAAATATTGTTTCATAGAGAGGGCAGCACTGAACGAGAATAGCTATGTATGTGAATGGAAGTAAGGTACCTTGTCAGAAAGGAAAATTACAAATAAATTATAAGGGAAATGATAAAAATGTGAAATTAATCATATAAAAAAACAAGTTTAAAAATATTTCTATGAAGCACTAAAAGGTATGTACATATTTCCATTTCATATTTTTAAACATTTCATTGCACTATATATTGATGATAATAGCTAGAGTTAGTGATATAGTAGAGAAAACTCAAAAGAAAACCTTAGGCCATCAAGAAATTAATGTCACATTTTGGAAACACTTTCATTAACTACCCCTCCCAAAAAAAAAATGTACATCATGTATAATAGTTAAACAAACTGCCTAAACACCACGTTACTGTAGCCTATATAATGTGTAAAGTTTAGTATACTCTAATCACTTATAGTGATGGCACACGACGAGATACACATTCAGCATGTATTGCTTTTTGAATACAATTTTATCCACTAGTTTCATTTTTGTTAAGAACTTTCACAAGAGTTACTTAACTTACTTACAATGTAAGTAGATTGTCATCATAGTGTTAACATTGTATTTCTTTTACTTATTGTAAAAACTCACCATGTCGACATCTCCAGCAGCTTGGGAATGGGGAGGTAAGGATTTTTTCACGATCTACTAGAAGAACAGGGAGGGAGGAGTATGCATTGGAGAGAACACCACAGTGTGCATGGACCAATGTCATCAGGTACAATCATCTGGAATTGGGTCTCCACTGAGAGAGAGTAGAATGGGCTATTATGACTAAAGACAGCAAGTGCTAGCCAGGTGTAAGGGCAGGACTATAACTGGTGCTGTTTATTTCTGTAAAAAGTGTGGAAATATACTGCCAAGACAGAAAACCCCATCTCAATGGTGGGCACTGAGTAGGGGCAGATGGATTTAATGCTTTGTGTTTTCTCTCTCTCTCGATGCAGATTTTGGGTAAGTATTTCCTGTAATGCAATGCCAGCCACTCAAAGTGTTCCAATTACCAAGTATAAGGAACATAAGATATAGTTCCTACTGTAACATTTAATCTGGTTTGTCATGCTTCCTCAAGTTTTTTTTGTATGTTAGTTCTTTTAGTTGACAAACTTGTAATTAGTTGGAATATGTATAGAAATGATGATACACACATGGAGGTGTATAAAATGCATGAATAACATGGAGTTGTCTGAAAAACAACTGGCAAAACTCACTACTAGAGCTCTGGGTAGACTGGAGTATGATGACTGCAAGGAGGTGAAAACCAGAGACACAGGAAACTATCCAATGACATAAGCAATGGAAGATGAATGTGTTAGGTGTAATTCACATACTAGCCTGTATTATCTCCAAAGGCCAGTGATAAAAAGAGGCAGGAGAGGCTGTAACATGCTGAAACTGGTAGAAGATTTAAAAATGTGTATGATCAGACTCACCCAAAGAAAAATAGACTATGTGTGTACCATGCTTTTTGTACACATTTCAACTAACTACAAGTTCCTCAACTACAATAATGATCACAAATAAAAAACAACAACAAACTGAACAGAAAGAGATTTGACTCACGAGATCAAATATTACATGAGGACTACATCCTACATTTCTTATGCTTAGTGACACTGGAACATGCTAAGCAGCCAGCATTGCTTCACAGGGAATACTTACCCACAACATGCATTGAGTAGATGAGAATGGAAAATATTAAACCCATCCACCCTTATTCAGTGCCTACTATTGACAGAACAGTCTAGAACCCTAACTACACTATAAACTCTAACATGCTACCCACCTTTTCACACATTACTATTGTCACTACATTTACTCAATATCCTTTACTGTGATTTACTTGAAATACATCAATGAATAAATATCACCAAACTGGATAAAGAGTATTCTCTGCCTGAGAAGAATTAAATCTCCCACTGGGTGCTGCTCCACTAGGCAACCCCTGGTCTCCTGGAAGTCACACCCTATGGGCTTTCCCTTTCTGTCACTTTTTTTCAAAAAGGAGTTCATCTTTGTAAATGATCTGCACTGGCCCCTACATGGTAATCTAACTTTTAGTGGTGCAGAGAGGTAGGTAGCATTTGTGAGGTTAACATTTTCCTTGCCTGAAAATGTATTTCAAGGTCAAGCAAAATTATGCAAGTTAAGTAATCTAAGAGTAGGTTAATCATTATTCACGTGGAATAAAGACATCACTTGTTTGGCCACATGCACTTATGTCATTAAATGGAACCTGGAACAGAGTTTCCAGCAAACACAGCTGTATCTTCCTTACAAGAGAGGCTCAGTACAGCATATGTCACAATTATGTCATCAGATTAAAGGTGTTGATCGTAAGAAACAAGTTCAACCACGTTATTAATTCGCCATAAACGGAGTTCCAGAGAAAAAGCTGTAAAGAGTAAGAACTAAAAAGTATGAAGTAAAATAAAATGATGGTAGTCCAAAATTTGTTACAGGCAACCACGATGTCTCATTCCAGTTGCTCAGTTGATCAACCTATTTTTGAAAGATTTTGTGATCCTGATTTTCTTCTGTTAAAACTATCATGCTAATTCAGACTCAACAATGCTCATTTAAGTTTTTTTTCCAATGATGAACAATTTCTATTGCTGATGAATTACAGATCAGTAATAGTTTTAGTTTCTTGATCATTAGATCCTCTTTAATTCTTACATCTTGTTCATTGATAGAACTGTATATTATGATAAAGTTCTTTTCATCAGCAGTTCTGTCATATTCCTGATCTAGATGTTTGTAGATATTTGAAAAATTAACAGTACTAGGCTTTAGATGCTCTTTCATACTCTGCTTTAAATGATGCTTGGAAGATCTCACATAATCGTGTCCACATTGAGAACAAACATATTGATAAACAAGGTACAAACTTTGAAGTTTGTTAATTTTTTCCTTTTATCTTTAAAAGTTTCTATTCTAAATACCAATTTGAATGTTATAAACACTGAAATTTGTGGTTGTTTGATTTCAAGATATTTTTGATTTAATTTCTCAACACATAAAATGATAATTTGAGGACATAACACTCATTTTACAATGAGTGTACACTGTATTTAAAAATCAATTAAAAGGTAGTAAAGTAATAATAGAAAAACTATTGTAAACAATACATTTTTTACACTTTCTATTCCTTTATGAAAATAATGATAGTTCCTGGTAAAACAATTATTTCATATGAGAATCACCCATCTGACCATGCAAACGCAGATACTATGAAAGCTAATGCATAAACAATCAGTAAGATTTCAGAATCATTAAAAAAGAAATCAAAACATCAACTCCTTTGATACCACAAGATAGCAATGCAGCATTCTCAGCATCTTCATTAGCAGTAAGTGTATATTTATTTATATATGTACAGTACTAAACAAATAAAAGTAAGGACTAACTTGTAAAGAGATGAATGTTATAAAAAGGTATCCGATTGAAGTGAATTTATGAAAGTGTGATTATTGAAAACATTCTGAGTGTGCATACAAACACACGTATATATATATATATACACATATGTATAAACAGTGATTATAATGATTTATGAATTAAAGTGCACTCAAGCAAACTGCATTTTATTTTAATATATATAATAAATGTTTTGTTTGTATTGCACAGTCACTCTCTCTACTGGTTCTAACTCCCACTATAAATGTTCCTAAGAACTGAACAAACTTGTCAATCAAGGCTCACTAATTACAAGTTGGTACAGTATATAGGCTAACTGTTCTTCTGGCAGGGTCAAAAACTATTATTCTAAAGGAATAGTGTCATCTACCTTCAAGTTTAAGAGAAAGAATAAAAGAGTAGACTAAGATATAGTTATAATTAAACTGAGTACTACTTAGAACTGGCTATTGTAGATGAATATATCAAAACTGAACTTAAATGAGGCACAAAAGCCCATACTAAAATATTAACACCACTGTTGAAAAAAGGGCATATTCATAGCCCAAGTGCCAATAATGCAGAAAATTTAGTCACACTTGTTAGATAGAGCACATCTAAAGGGCTAACAGGTGCTGTCCCATTATTTTAAGGCAAAATCAATGAGTCCATACAATGTTTCTTAGATGTCATAGATGAAGCAACTAGAATATTACACTTGTCAGATCTTCAAAAAGCATATATCTTAAGATTGGTCTTCAGGTGAAGCTAAAAGATTTATTAGGGCTTCCAAAGAGTTCAGAGAATCTCCCACAGGTATACTAAAAGTTGTATGCTGACAGAGGCATGAGTAAAAGAAAAAAAAATTGATGCAACTGCAGAATGTTAGGATATACTGCAGCGAACTGTAGAGTCCAGAAGATAATTAATAGAAACAAACCAAAGTACTGGTAGAAGCACCAGGATATGTGGTACTCCCATAATAAACCCACCTGGCATATCAGAGGGGCAACTCCAAAAATCATGACATTTGCCAGGGGGACAAGCTGAAAATCATCCCAGAAGTAAAAACATCACAGAATATTTAGTGTCAATGATATTCCCTCTAATGGTTAGGTTAGAAATAGAGGGAATAAACTTTGCTGTCGAGCATGGATCTATTAAAACCTTATCCAAAATCATTAGATAATGAGTCACCCTGTTAAAGTATTAGGAAAAACTACCCTTTCTTTTTCTGTGATAAGTAGATCTACAAGCTGTTGGAATATTAGGAGTAAATGTATTCAGATATAATGATACAGAAATCTCAGTCACACAAAAACTGCAAACAGAGACAGAGATAGTGCTATTAGAAGGCAAAATAACCTGATACCTTTGTAGACCTGCATGTAGTAGAGGAAATAGAGACATAACAGTTTTGAGGCACAGCTTCTGCAAAGTTGGAAATTAACAGTAGGGAAACTAATATAGTCCCTAAACAACAATATAATAGTAAGGAAAGTAACACTGATAAGTGAGGAAGAAAGCAGAGTAGTAACAGTAGATTTAAGAAAAATAAGTAATTTAGAGTAGGAGAAAACAAGGTAAAAGAGGTTATGAGAAATAAGAGTAGAAATGAAATTAAAGAGGTAACAAAAATACTTGAAATTAAGAAAAGGGGTAACAACAGTTATAAAAAGAAAGAGAATCCTTACATAAATCTACATAGGCTTCAATAACGCTTCAACAAATCAGACGTCTAACTGGCAGTATGCGGCGCAGGGTTGC
>NW_013666295.1:379492-389168 GCF_000517525.1 Limulus polyphemus
TTAACTTTTTTCCAGGTGTATATATATGTATATGGGCCGGATTCTTTGCAGTAGGTGTCTTCTTAGAAAGATGAATACAAGCAGATTGAGAGGGATACAGAAGTTTAATAGGAGAAAAAGATCTCTATGCTGGAAGAAGAGATTCAGAGGAGGGGAGCTCTAGAAAAGAGATAAGATCCCAACCACATAGCACAGAGAAGGAGTCTTGAGGTGAGGAGAACATGGCAACTGAGTCAACACAAAGCTCAGATTGGAAAGAATCTGCATTAATGCTAAAATAAATGAAGAAGGGAAAAAAATACTACTTCTAAGGTATGCTTCTGTAAGCTCACCCATGAACCAGCAAAAACAACTGGAGTAAGAGGAAAAACAAAGTCACATAGTTAAGCTATTAAAGTTACAGACAAAAGTGTGGTTACCTGATTCTTGTTAATGATAGAAGAACCAGAAGGAAAAGCAGGCTGTGGAAAAATCTGATCAAAATATTTCAAAGACAAGACAGCAGCCTCTACAGAAGTAAAGGCATAGTCCTAGATCTGAGACAAAGAATGTATGATAGAATCAACCATTTGATATATAATGGTGTTCACCATCAAAGTATCTCAGTTGCCATTGAAGTAAAATAAAACTACTGCTGCAGAGGAGGGTCTGTACCTTAGGAGGTATCAGAAAGGTGAAATTAGAATTTTTGTTCAATATAATACACAAAACTGAATTAATTGAAATTATTAGTAGTAGTATTTTTGCCATTTTCTTTCATTCTTTTTGCCTTCTTTTTTATATGCATTTTCTGTTGTTGTTCTGTGTCTTTGTTGATGAAACTGAAATTGATTATCATTGTCTGCCTAAAACCAATCCAAAGGGGTTAATGATAATGGGTAATAATTATTGCAAGGAAGCCATATCATAGTCTCTTGAACATTTCTCCCAAATCTTCTGGTTTGGTTATGTAAGGAAATAAATTAAATATAAGCAAAACAATAACTTTTATCAGAAGATTTAACTGAAATTGTTTTCAACTCAAAAAGTTGCATGTAACACAAAAGATCTTTTATTTCATTGAAAGCCTAAGAAAATGACACATCTAAGCAATGCATTGCCAAAGAAAAGAATGAGTTTTTGGCTTACACTAATGCTCAAGGGGAGTATTGTGCAAGGAGAATGTGTCACACTCCTATTGGTGAAGGGGTATAGTCTAATACAGACTGTATAATAAACTAGAGCAGTTCACATTACTGCAAGTAGGGATGAGAGATCTTAGAATGGGTTGATGCAGGCACAAAAACATTTTGGCAGAAGTACCGAGGCACTAGCTATTTCTATGGAAAGGTGAATAATGAAGTAAAAAAAAAATTGAATAAGAATAAATCGATATTCTGTAAAATCCTTACCTGACTTTTTCTCTTGGGTAGGTACTGTACTGAATAAAATCTCTCATCACAGCTCGATATGGGTCATGGGTTTGAGTGTTCTGAGTGATGAGAATAACGCATAGCTGTTTCCTAGATTTTGCTGCCTCTGGAGGGCAGAGTTGGTCAAAAAGGTGCTGTGAAGATAAACGTGGGAGAAGAAGAAATTTGTTAGCCTCCAGAACATCCCGCATTGTTTGAGGAGCAAGTTCACCCATGCTAAGAGTTGCCACAGGGGATGTCACATTCTCATTGAATACCAACAAAGAATCCATTTGCTTGTTTACTCCATAATGTCTACAAGTCTCATCAATTCCTGGACTTCCAAGTTTGATAAACCCAAAGGAAGCATGCGTGTTGTACTGATAAGCCAATAAAAGATAACGAAGACGAGGGGGTTCCACTTGACTGAAGAAAAGTGCCCTGACCTTATTGTCAGACCAACCATTTAAAAATTTCTCAAGGGAGTTATCTTTCACATTAACTACTGTTTTGTAGGGAAACAGTTTGCGAGTAAACTCAATGATTTTCCGAAAGCTTAGCAGGTCATTCTTATAATGAATATGTCTACCATCAATTACCCCTATGAGATATGGCAGTGAGTTCACCCCAAGCTTCTTTGCGAGGGCTGGTTCATTCTGCATGTGAATAGCTGCTAAGCCAACTCCTATGTAAACAGAGAAAAAAAAAAACTTTCTACATAATTACTTACAACACTTTGCATAATTCAAGTACCAGTAGTCCAAAACAAGCATATTCCACAATGTTGATTACATTAACTAGTATTCAATTATAAAATTTGTATTATGGTGAAACAAAAGAACACAATTACAATAAAATAATTGGTATTGTAACATTTAAAAAGGGGGTATTTGCATTTTCTTTGGAACCTCATTTTAAATCTTAACAGGAATTGGACCCATTTTTGGAATCAATCACATCCTGTATTCTCTTGCTTACAATTGCTACTAGTCATTCTTACAAATCAGGTGAGATAGATAGAAATTATTCTCATAAAGCAGTTCCAAGTTCTGTTACTAAAGCAGTATTTTAAACATTCCAGAGCTACTATTTTTGATACAATTAAGAGGTTTAGGCTAAAATACCTTATCTGAAAATGTATTTTCAATAGATACTCACCTCCTCACACACACAGCATAGCTTGATTCTTCATGGATCTGCCTATGAGACTTGCATCCCACTAGCCCAGAGTTAAATCCCACTTAAATTCATGTTTTTAATGTGAAGTGCCTTAGTGCATGATGATATCATCATGTGACAGTAGCCTTCCACCAATAGGATAGCAACACAATCTCCTTGCTCAATAACTCCCCCCTAAGCACTTGTGCTTGAAATAACTTCATTTTAAGAAGAGGCAAGAAGAAAGTGCATTGGAAGTGGGGAGGATGGGTGGAAAGGTGTGAGAAGGTGAGTATATATCAGAAATGCATTTTCAAGTAAGGAAAATGTTAACTTCCTAAACAATATTTGAAACAAAATATTTAAAATCCTTCATTGAAATGGTGTTGAGATTTGAGCAAACATTAAGCCTAGATGAGCTCCCTCCAGAAAGTGCATAAAGGGAAAGCTCAGGAAGTGTGACACTTGATGGCAGGGGCTTCATAAGGGCACACCCGTGGGAGACTACATCTCCTCTCAACCAGGATATACTCTTCACCACCGCCCTACTTCCCACCATATATATATATATATATATTGCTGTACATAATCAGTGAGGAACTCTCCAAGGTTCATTATCTCAGTGGCAAAGAACTGTTATGTGGTAAGGATTTCCTGTGCTCCACTTGAAGAAAGGGAAGAAAATTCACATTTGGGAGACCCAAATCAACTCTATCAACTATACTTTGTTTTTCCTTTACTGTTAGGTTTTTTTTCTTCTTCTGTTGTCTCCAGTTTGTTCTGATCCTTCCTTCTTTACTGACCACTTCATCTTCTTCCCATGCCTGACTTGGAGTTTGATGTGGTTTTACATCCACTCACACATGCTACATTTCAGCCATTGGCTTCATGTTCATTATACCTTCTTTCTCTGAAGACATGTTTTTTCTTCTCCTCACCAGTGGTTGCAATCATTTGAATGTATATCTTGTTGATGCTTCTTGCACTCTCTTTCACTATACTTACTTATTCTTCTATCAAGACTGGTCCTTTCCTCCTAAGACTTCAGCTGCTCAGGGAGGTGATCATTCTTTCACATTTTGTCACATCAGATTCATCAACTGTATTACTCTCTTTCATCTCAATTTCACTGACCTTTAGATGAAACCCTTCAGGCTGGCATGGGGATGCATCTGCACATTTTTCTCTCATTATCTTCATCATCTGGCTGTTTTGGGTCCTGTGTGATTTCGAGTTCTTTCAGTCACTGTTCTTTAATAAAACTGTATATTGTCTTTGAGAAGGAGTAAGAGTAAGAATATTTTCTTTTCATCACCCTTTTCCCTTTTATAGAATCCCACCAGGTTGCTGGTGTTGCCTCTGAGGGTATACTTATTTCCCAAAATACACATTTGGCAAGGGTAATAGAAAGTGCTTAACCCATCTGCCCTAGCTCTACCACTTCCCACTGATGAGATGGAGTGTTCTGCAACACTACATGAGGTATTCTTGTGGTATTAAAACTCAATTACCCTATCCAGACCATACCATTCCATGGACTATCATGGAAAAGGCAAGCACAAGGGAAGTGACTGCCCACTTCCTTGGCTTGCACTTGCCAGTTTTAAAAATTGGGAAAAATAACTGTCCAGCAGGCATCTGATATGAGTTCAGGCACTTCTTTGGGGTCTCCCAAATGTGAATTTTCTCCCCTTTATTCAAGTGGAGCACAGGAAATCCTTACCACATAACAGTTCCTTACCACTGAGGTGATGGATCTTGAAGAGTTCCTCAATGATTGTGTACAGCACAATATACATATGGTGGGAAGTAAGGTGGTGGTAGCATTGTCTGTGTAGTGTAAGTCACCCCTCAAACAGCTAGTGTGCTCCCCTCCTGCAATGGGAAGGGTTTATCACCCCTGTCTCTGTCTGTGCAATTGAGTCAAAGTGAGACATATACCATATGGTCTAATTGTGCCCTAACCATGCTACACTTCTTGGCTCACTGACCAATTGTGTGAGGGTGCTTGGTTGATCATGATAAAATTCTGTCCATCCCTGTGACACTTGGGGCTGCTTTGCCTTTCCCTCTGTTTCCTTCTGGGTGAGGAGTATATCCTGGTTGAGAAGAGATGTAGTCTCCCATGGGTGTGCCCTTATGAAGCCCCTGCCATCAAGTGTCACACTTCCTGAGCTTTCCCTTCATGCAGTTTCTGAAGGGAGCTCATCTGGCTTAATGTTTGCTCAAATCTCAACACCATTTCAGTGAAGGATTCTAAATATTTTGTTTGAAATATTGTTTAGGAAGTTAAAATTTTTCCTTACTTGAAAATGCATTTCTGATATATACTCACCTTCTCACACCTTTCCACCCATCCTCCCCACTTAGGAGGAGTTATTGAGCAAGGAGGTTGTGTTGCTATCCTATTGGTGGAAGGCTACTGTCACATGATGCTATCATCATGTACTAAGGCAGTTCAAATTAAATGTGATTTTTAGGTAGGAGTTAGCTCAAGGTTAGTTGCATGCAAAACTCATAGGGAGATGCATAAGAGATCTAGCAATTTTGTGTTTGGTGAGGTGTCATCTTGAAATTTTGAAACCACCACTGATCAAATTGTGCAGTATGGCATAGAGCATTATTCTAAAAAAAGAAAGGCAAGTTTTATCTTACAGCATTACATCAATATAAGCAATGCACTGCTGTTAAGTGTGTCAAAATAAAAAGCATTAATTGTTAATTTAATTATTATGGGTGGACAAAGATCATACTAGCTAAAATTCAAATCATGATGTTACAAAACCATTCCTAATAGTTGAGAAAATATGTTCATATACACATTCTCAACACTGCAGTCATACAGAGATCTGAAGCACAAAAAATGATAAACAGGGCTAAACTCTCTTGATAAGATATTGTTCACTATTCTTCATCTTAATTTTGATGTTCAAGGCACCATTAAAGCCTTTGTTTTGTAATGAAATAATTATGGATGCAGCATGTCAAAGAAATCAGGAGGTTAACCAAAGATAGTATAATATCCTACATTTCTGAACTTTCAGTAAAGTACTGAGTGACGAATATCATGTAATATGCACAGTTTTATTTCTACAACACATTTTAACATTTAAATGGATTGAAAAATGTTTAATTTGGGCAGTCAAATTTACATTTCAGATCAATACATCCAGTGGTCTTTCATTGTTTATGAACATCATCCCACAGTGAATTTGGAAAATATAGGTTGAAATGTTTTACAAACTCATACCATCAACACTGAATCCAATAATTGTTCCTTCAGAAAAAAAATTCATTCCACCCTTTTTCATTACATTCTTATTCCAGCAGGGTGTCTTTACGTACTTCAGATCTTTGTAATCTCTAAACAACAGTAGATAATATAATGTGCATGCAAATTTAGTACATATGGACCCATTACTAGCTAAAGAATGTGCTGTCCCAATACATTTGGTAATTTAGTGTAAATCAAATATGTAATTATTATACACTTAGAAACAAGTATATGGTTTACACATTACAAAATATGCACTTAATATAAAGTTTCAACAGTAACACTACTATTAAACTTACATTTGCATATCAAACAGTTCTGTCATAACATGCACCAAAAACAGTCCAATTCTATCCACCAAGATGAAAATGTTCACCCATATATAAGATTAATATGCATATATACAAGCTAAATCTGGTATAATATTCATCTGCAAAGCAATTCTTATATGATTTCTTATACCAGAAATTATCAAAACATAAAAATAATTCTAGACAATAAATATTTTACCATGCTTTGACACAAGACAAAGAATGTTACTGCATGTTAGTTTTATCATGTTCAAATAACAGGATAAAAATACATGTTCAATAAATTAATACAATTTATAATTCAAAGCTGCAAATCCCTTATCTAATTCTTATCTGGATGTTAATGTGTTAGTTTATAAGCAAGCTACTGTCCCAGATTTTTTCTGCAAATGACTTTTAATCACAGAAAATAAAAAACAAATGCTTATATTTTATGCAAGTAAATTTACTTTCTGGTAAATAAATAAAAAATCTCAGTATATCTAAATGTCTGTCTTTCCCACAGTGAGATATTTATGTATACTTTACATGAATATACTGTTACGACATCGAGGTCACGTGACTAGTATCACACCACGTCATTCTCAAATTTTCACGTCTTTTCCTTAAATCTCGTGATCTTTCTACATATAGTGTAGTCTTGTATATATAAGACCTGCTACGAAACGACGGAGAGGTATTGTGTAATCGAACTGAGTATTGTCGAGCACGAGCGCGTGAGACGTTCTAGCGTTTGTTATAGAGCGACTGTTGAAATTAAGTGTATCGGTAAAGTTGTATTCGGAAAGAATAAACCAGTTTTATTTAAGAAAGGACTTGTGTCGCTAAAGTTTCGTCGGAACGAATTTACGGAAAATTAAGTAACGACTGGAGGCGTAACAATATATTGAAAATTCAGCCTGTCATTGATTGCGATTTTTCATGATATGTGAGCTAATATACTTTATATGTAAACTTGGAAATCTACTTTGAGTGTAATGGATAATCTACTAAATTCAACATATATGTAATGAAATGTAAGAGGTAATATTTATCGAATTAAAATTTTTGTAGATTAAATAACTATTATCTACTGAGTAATACCTGTACCGATTATTTGAGGGGCCGTACTATCTTGGCCTCAAAGTAAGGGTAGTGAACGTTATTGATTCTTTACATATTATATTTGTGGGAGTCTAAACGTTCAACGCTGACACACCTACCTCAAGAGCGAGGACTTTCCCGCTCGAGGGTGTAAATAAACGAGAAAACGTTTTTATCTTTTTCTTTTTTTTTTTGCTTTCCGCGAGCATGAAACTTGTAAGACACAGATGTTGCCCAGGGTACAATACTTGTAAACTTAGTATAGCTATCAATGGTAGTTTTACTGAATTCTTGAAGCTAATTTTTAGAGTTTCAAACAGATTTATCTTAAAATAAACGATATTTTTTATTTGTTTGTTTTGTTGAATTTCGCGCAAACTTGCCCGTGGGCTTAAGTATGGAAGCATATTATGCTAATGTAATACGTGTTTTTGAAAAATACAGACCAATGTTCTGTTGAAACAGTATGCTTCCCCAAAATACAAACAACTTCATTGTGTTTTAAAACCGTTTTTTGCCAATTTATTATTATTACTCGTGGGCTATCAGCGCCACCTAGTCGTCCCTAATTTTGAAATGATAGACTAGAGGGAAGACAACTAATCGACACCACCCACCGCCAACTCTTGGATTACTCTTTACCAACGAATAGTGGGATTGATCGTCATATTATAACGCCGCCTCCCCGACTGAAAGAGCGAGCATGTTCGGTAACCGGATTCGAACCCACGACTGGCAGAGTGCGAATCGAGTGCCATAACCACTAGACAAATTTTGGTTGTCTGTTAGTTGAGCGTAAAACTACACATTGGATTATTTACGCTGCGTCCACCTCAGGGATAGAACCTGAAATCTTAAAGTTATAAGTCCTCAGGTTAACAAATGAGCCCACCGATGGAAAGAACGGGAACATTTTGTTTGACAGTTTCGGAAAACAAATGGCAGCCTATTTACAGCAAAGACATGTATTACGGTGAACATGATACTACAACAGAGTACCAAAAGTACTGCATCAACTGTAATTTTAATAATTAATTTTATTTTCTTACAAGAGAAGCCGGTAGTGAAGCCACTGATAGATACGTACTGGGGTTATTAAGAAAATCTCGCAATTCAAATACTTTCCAACTTAATTAGTGTCTGAGTAAAAGTACTTTTCCATTACATTTACAGTCAGAGCCAGCTGTAGTCAAAGTTATGGCCCGTACGAACATTATATTCGGCGCCCCTGCCCCTGTATAATTGACAAGAACTGCTAATTGCAGTGTCGAGTTTGGCACTCCTTGTGGTTGCCACTCTTGTGTGGGAGCGCACGTCCCCCACCTCAAGGGCCGGCTCTATTTACAGCTATAAGCTGATATTTCAAAACAGTGCTTGTTGAAGCGCAGTCATGTTTGGTCAAATTTAAAGCACTATTGTATGCTGCGTATTATATATATATATATATAATTATTGATAATTAAAATTATGGAATAACTTGACGGTTTTTACAACGTGTATGCGTAATGTCTGTGAAAAATTGTGACCTATTGATTTACCAAAGGAAACTGAGCAAATTGCTAGTAAACAACACTTTTTTAAAATGTAACTTAAGCTAATTCAGAGATAAACTATGTGCAGAGGTTGAAACGTAAATAAGGGAAAAAAGACAGAAGTCGATAAAAATGTGTAGCTTTTTATTAGGGACGCTAAAATTGCATCTATTTATATATATACTGTACAATCACTCAGTAATTTCAATCGTTTGAAAAATACTTTTCCTCTATATTCGTCATTAAAAGTGAAAATTAAAAATGTTGTTCGACTCGATTACGGTAACAATTTCAAACTGTCATGTTATAAGGCCTATTTTTTAAACACTACCCTAGCGGAAAACGGTAGACATGACGCTTCTGTGCATAAGAGAAGGAACCCAATCATCTTACTTCTCATGATTATTTTATAATTACCGGTTTCGTTAATTGATTCCTGATACCGATTCGTGTTTCATGATTTCAGGAAAGTGTAACAGTGGCGTAGCAAGAGGGGGCAGTCGCCCCCGGGCGCAGGTGTGAAGAGGCGCAAAATTTCCTCTGGCATATAATGCCTATTAATTAATAATTATGCCCTCCCCTAGGATATAGCGCAACTGCCCTATGTTAAGTAAATATGACAGTGTTACGCTATTTGTGTGTGTATTACGCTTGCAGTTTTAACTTTTAAAAGCCGCCCACTGAAATACAGTGAGACCGAATTGACGTACAGAAGTAAATTACACTATTCCATCATTCATCTGCAGATCAAATACAAGTCCTAGAGTACAACGTAGAAGTAAATGTATGTTCAACAAAAAGAAAATAAGAGATTGATGTAACATATTAACTGGTGTGCAAGATTGGCAATATATGCAACAGGCAAGGCCTAAACCTAGATCTAGTAAACATTATAGGCCTAATGTAGTGGATTGTAATTGTATTGGC
>NW_013666295.1:390109-391360 GCF_000517525.1 Limulus polyphemus
AAAGGACTTGTGTCGCTAAAGTTTCGTCGGAACGAATTTACGGAAAATTAAGTAACGACTGGAGGCGTAACAATACCATATGTTTCCTATCCCTTAGTTACTACATGAAGTTTTCAATTTTCGTGTGCCTAATGAGTATGCTTAGCTCCCAATATAAACGTCAGTCAAAGGAAAAACTAAGTTTATTTTGCCTTAGTTACATACACAACTGGGTCATATGGACTCTTTGGCAAGATAGAGAGCTGTAACTTTTTAAAATGTTATATCAAAATAGACAACAGTTTTTTTCTGCCAGCAAGTTGGGTGATATTCCAAGAATATAACCTGTTTTTGCACTGAATCAAAAGTGATCTACAATTATATAGGTAGCTTTCATGCCCTTAGCAGCCTGCCTTCAATATATAGAATTATCACATTTTTACACATAATTTCAATAACCAGTGTCAGTTATTAGATTTAATACAGTTTAGAATATCTTGACCTGCTAATAGTGGATTCATTCTTACTTTTTTCAAACAAGAGACTATCTAATTTAAAATGCTTTTTTGTACATATTATTCATACCTTCAAGTGTATATAATCATTTAAAACCCATCACCACGAAAAGATTTAGATTTACTAAAATCTCAATTATGTCTACCTTGTGCACTGTGTCATCAGATATTAGATCTAATCTAATCTTAATAATGCAGAACAATGTTATCTATCCCCTTAACTGTAATCAGATATTAGTTCTACTTTAAACTTACTACTGTAGAATATCACAATGTCATATACCTTCTGCAATCTGTCATCAGGTATTAACAGTATTGTAAACTTTTTGTTAATCATGCCATTGTAATTAAAATCCATTGCTTAAATAGGAAAAACAAAAAGTCAGAAAAAATATATACACTGGTCTGGCATGGCCTAGTAGTTTAGGCACTTGACTCACAATATGAGGGTCATAGGTTCGAATTCCTGTCACCAAACATTCTCACCCTTTCTGCCATGGGGTGTTATAATGTGATGGTCAATCCTTTTATTCACTGGTAAAAAGGTAGCCCAAGAGTTGGTGGTGGGTAGTGTTGACTAGCTGCCTTCCCTCTAGTCTATCACTGCTAAATTAGGGATGGCTAGTGCAGATAGCCCTCATGTAGCTTTGCATAAAATTCAAAACAAAACAAACAAGATACGTACAAAATTTCCAATACAGTGAAACACAATGTTGCGTCATCGAGATCACGTGACTATTCTCACGCCCTCTAGTTT
>NW_013666295.1:391404-398875 GCF_000517525.1 Limulus polyphemus
TAAGGACTTGTGTCGCTTAAGTTTCATCGGAACGAAGTTACGGAAAATCAATTAACAAACGGAGACGTAACAACATTATTTAACCTTAGTGGGTTTTTCTAATCATTCAAAAATATAATCATGATACAAATATGAAAATGCAATTAACAATAATATGTTTGTACTTATCACACCAATAAAAAAAAAACAATTTTATTAACAATAGCATAACTTTTCTAACCTACCTATTGGTTCCAGTTCTGAGGCTATCTTTTGCCAGATAGGTTCAGTGTGAATACAAGGTGCACACAGCTGATCATAGAAAAAGATAAGGTAAGGTCTTATTGTGCTTGCTGGAATGATGTGGTTCTCATATGCTCTGCAAATCAATATGGTCATAAAGTCACAAGAGATTCAAAGAATAATTCAAAGTTTATATATTTTTCAACACTCATAAAATGTTCTAACATGATAAAACTTGTCCTCTATGTGTGAATTAATAGTTTCAATTGTACAGCATCATATTGGTAAAATACTGAAAAAATTCATTTGATGCGTGCATAGATTATCATACCACTTGACATATTCAAAGGAGGAGTTAAAGAAAAATGAGAACAAACATACACCAGTGGTGGTGTAAACACTGGCAACCAGACATTGTTTATCAACAAAACACTGATCTATTGTTCCATGAGCTTCATCATGCCACTCTTGATAAAATGCAAGAGTGATGTAATGAATATTATTTGTCTGGAAGTTTTGTTCATGCAGGCTTTCCTTGAGAGGAATAAAAACATACTGAAAATGTAGGGTGCTAGTTTAGAATTAAATTTAGAAAAACAAACAAAAAAAACATAAAACGATTGTCTTAATTTCGCATTTAAGTATTATACAACTAAATACAGCATAATATTCAAACCAATATCACTTGCAGTTGGAAGTTAGTAATTATGCAGAGCACCATCTATCATGGAAACACAAAACACATGATGCTGGTAATAGTGGCATGGATAATGACCTATTAAATATAGTACTTTGTAGCCTGCAATATACTCATAACTCAACAATGAAGAAGAAAATACTATTTTTTTCTGAATACTCTTCATAATCTACGAGACAGATAACATTCAAATTAGAATAATTATTTTGTTTGCAACCTGTACCATGTTTAGAAAGAATTTTTTCAGTGGTACCAAAACTGAACACACTTAATGGCATTTGAACCAATTCAAAAACTCACCATAAGAAATTTAAATTACTTGCCAGATTATTTAATTCTTCAGTAGTTTTCAGTTGTGTTGGTAATCATGTACTAGATTTAGCATTTCAACAAAGACATGACCTGTACACTTTATTCAGTAACTTATCTAATTCTCCATTAGTATTGTGTGATAATAGGCATTGATAATAGAGTAGACTAGACTTAGGTCTTCAACAAAGACATGATCTTTATGCATTAATTAGCAATTTAATTCACCATTAGCTTTGAGTATGGTAACAGCCATGCACTAGATTAATCAATTCAACAATGACATGGTCTGTACAAGAATAAATACTCATATACTCATTATACTTGTAAAAACCAAGCACAAGACAAAAGAAAGAGATGATGAGCCAGAATAATTCAAATAATTAAATATGTGGGTTATGAGTATATAACAGAGATTAGCCAAGTTCCAAAATGTAAAACTCAAAATTTATATTGCCTGGCATTCGTAGGATATATAAACATTTTAAGGTACATACGTTAAAATTCTAAATGTCCGAAAAGCAAAAGCTTTCTTATTTATTACTTTATTTTCAGAAAGTTTCTTTTGTGTGATGCATCACAAACCGCTGTCTTTTAGTGCAAGTAATTTATCCAAAAGAAGCAGAAAGTAACTGATTACAACTTAAAACTGAGCGAATATAAAAATGTATAAAAAATGAGTGAATATAAATACTGGTTGCAACTTATAATTGTGTTAAAAATATTTGAAAAAGTATTTAAAAGTTTATTTGAAATAATTTACTTTGCATCTTTCAATACCCAAAAATAAGTCAAAAGATTTTTTTAAAATTTGTTCCATATTTATTTCAAGGGTTAGGGTCATATGCTATGTTGAACATAAACATGACAACTAAGATCAATTTTGTCACATACAATTTTGTACTACATACTCAACAGAGCATGTAATGGTTTTTGGAAATTTTTTATTCCTATTAAAATACACTTGACCAGAACTATGTTAAAATATATGATTATTAAACACTAATGTGCCCTGCAGAAGATAAATGTGTTACAATGCCTGTTCTACTCATAAGAAATAAATACATATGAAATCAGACTTAATCAACTAATAATAAAGGGACCTTTAGTTGACAGTAAGAAATTATGTATCTAGATGATGATTTTATTATGTTACATACAATATCATTTAAAGTTTTGAGTACACCTTTAGCATGTGAGGTATGCATACATATGATGCATTTCCTTTCTTCTTATCTTACAGCAGAAATTTATAAAAATAAAGGTTTATTTAGTCTGTACCTATGCAGATTTTGCATACTACATGGCTTAGAAAACTTAAGTTGACTTTGTTCCATTGTTGTTCTCTAGAGATGATACCTACTCTGCTCTTTGCAGAATACTGTGTAACATTTCACATTGTGTAAGAATGTAGATGCTAGAAATGTCCTTCACTGGTAGGATAGATAATATCTAGATATTAAGGATTTCTTAATGTTGAATGATAATGACCAGTCACATGGGTAGTATTGGTCAGTATGGGTAAATCTGACATTTTGTATTAACCACCCAGCCCATATCCATCAAAGTAACCATGAGAACAGTTATACAATAACTTTTGATAGTGTAGAAGTACCTTCATGAAATTTCACAGACTGTCAGAATTGTTACAAGGCTTTCATACAAAAATACCAGATTTTTAAATTAAGTCTTAAGATTTCTTAATTGAAGATTTACTCATGAATAATTTTCATTTGGAATGCTGACTATTTAACATGTAAAGTAATTTTGATTTGAAGATTACAAATACTTTATTCATCTGAAAATTTTCAAATTACAGTTGCAAAATTTCAATAATTTCCTAATAACCTCCAGATAACTATCAAACGTTTTTTAATAGAAAAACTTTATATTCTTTCCAGGACTTTTTTTCTGGGGGTATGCAGTGGTATGCCATACTGGCACCTTTTTTGATAAATAGAAAAATAAAAGTTGTTTATAAAAACCCCACTATATTATTATCAAAGTGCAAATTTTGATAATAATTTTGTGATCATCTTAAGAAAATGAAATTCAAATTTTTTATATGTTTTATAAAACAATTAGAATGTCACATTCTAATTGTTACATTCTGAATGTAATATTTATTATGTATATATATATATATATAATAAAGTAGAATAGTAGATATGAAATGATTTTGAAATATAAAAATGTGAATATATTTCAATATTTTTGTGCATGCCTATAATTTTCAGTATAGCAGACTAGTAACAATCAGTGGAGCGTAAACTTAGCTGTCAGTGTGCTAATCTGCACTGTGTCACCGTGTGTGTTATATTGTGATAAACTTGTTGCTGTGTATACTGGAGCTGTTATACTTTATACAATGAAAAGAATCATGAATTATTTTTCACCCCATGCTTAAAAGAAAGAAAGAAATTCAATGATAATGAAGAAGAAACTAATAAGCTGGAATTAACTACCACTCTTTCGGCATCTTTGTCTTCTAGTGTTGAAGAACAACTGGCCTAGCTGTTGGACTTCAGAACAAAAAAGTTCATTTTGCAAAAAATATGACTGGCTATCTATACAAAATAAAAAACTTGGTTGTAGGCCATGCCAAAAAGTTGGGATGCTTGGAATCAAGACAAAAATAGTTTCTGCAGTATGGCAGGATTATGAAGCATTGGTGCTTCATTTTATAAATGCTAAGAATGATTGTACCAGAGACAAGAAAGATAGAAGCATATACGAAGAATTGCAAAGGAAGATTACATCTGTAGAATTTGTTTAGACTTAGAATTATGTGTGATGCACTTCAAGAACTGTCCAAACTACGCTTAGATCTGCAAGAACATAACAAGGATTTGTTCAGAGCCAACAACAAGATTAAAAGTCTTGTTCAAGTTATTGAAGAAAGATGAGAAAATCCTGGACAATATTAAGAGAAATCTGTCACTGCTGCTAATTGTCTCATATTTCAAGAGGTTTCTATCCACAAAAAAAGATAGACAAAAGGACCCTGCAATCTGTCCAAATGCATTTTATGTAAACCTGAAAATATCTATAGAAAAGAGACTGCTTGATGCAGAAGAAGCTGATTTACCAAAATGGGCCCCAGTGCTAGATCTAAAACAGTAGCCAGGAGACTTACAGAAGCATTTAACATTTGGTTACACAGAAATAAGAAATTTGTTCAAAAGATTTGAACTGAATGAAAGGGAGATGATTCATGGATTCTGAGAATACCTGGAGAAAAAACAAATTCTGGATGTCAGGGTTTTATGGATATGTGGGCTGGGATTCTTCTGCAGTAGGTGTCTATGACTTGTTGGCAATAAATTCAAACAATAAACAACAAGCACACAATCCACTTGTTTTAAAATAATATATTTCAAAACAAGTCAAACATATGTACAAAATTTTTTACACTATAAGAAATCATTGTTTTATCTAAAACTCTAAATAATTACCTTTTCTTGTCAAAAGTTCACTCAGGCTGATTCAGTTACTTTGAATCCAATTGACAAGATGACTTATTTTTTCTTTATCTTCTTTTCTCACAATACAAATCAGTGAATAATTCACTTACATTACTCTGTGGGTTATCACACTTGTATCCTGAACTTTAAATAATTGTCTCCTTTATGTCGAAGTCCACACAGATGGGTTCAATTACTTTAGAACACCCTTTAACCAGACAAATTATTTTCCTTATCTTTATTAAACTGTGAATTATCACCCATTATGGCTAATCACTCACATGCCAGCTAACTTCACATTTTCTAACTTTTTTCTGACCGAACTGCACTTTTTCTTCACTTGCTTGGTAACCTATATTTATACGTTGCCCAACTGAGGCCTCAAACTTTCTCTAAACTAGGGAGGTGGCACTGTAAGGTAACAATACTCAGTTAAGGTAATGAGAAAAATACTGAAGATTCAAGTGTGACGTCAACAATATTAGTAAAACCTAGCCAACAATGTAATTGTAAACACAAAGTGCGACTTGTACAGAGTTATGCAACCAAACTTGTCATAACTATCGCCTTTAAAATAATTACTTTTAACTCTCTTGTTATGAAAAGTAGATTAAATATCAAATCACCAAATAAACTAAATAATAACTCTTAAACTAAATAGTCTTGTATATCCAACACTGGACAAATTACTTCTACTGAAATATACTCTTGACACCATTCCAATTACCTCAAATGAGTGTGAAAAGGGTTTTTCACAGATGAACCTTATTGTAACTTCATCAAAAACTTCTTTGTTAACAAAAACAATATCAGCACTGATGTTGATCAGTATCATTGGGTCTCCTCTAACTCAGTTTGATCCAACAAAATATGTTCAGTCTTGGCTGCTTTGTGGCCAACATTATGCAAGAAACACCAAAAGCAAGCACTGAAATTGAGACACTGAACCCCCTCAAGGCATGACTCAAATTTGGAGGCTCTTGTGAAACTTGTCTGAAGTTGAATTCATTTTTCATTATTTCAATTTTTGTTGTGCACTTTTCTTAAAAAAAAAAAGTTCCACATCTAGAGGTTTATTTTTTTCAAAAACTTAAAAAGTATCGCAACCCTGTCACATCTTCACATTTGTGCACTACCACCTTTTTTTCCAGAGAAAGAGCACTGATTTTTATCTATTTTATCCCTGTATGGGGTTGGTTAACTTGACTGACTTTGTAACCACCATAACAAATCATGAAATAGATCTAAATTACAGTTTTTCATTCTAGAATGACTGCAAATTGTAACAGGATACTAAAAATGTTTATTCTAAATAGCTCAAATCTCATAACAGTACAAATCTATATAAATTTATTAATTTGTTTGTTTAATTGACCTTTGAACAGTGTCTGACTAACAAAAGTGCCACATTAGTTTCAAATTACATGGCATACATGCAGCTCACATTAACATATCAAATAGCATAAAACTGGCCTTAGCTTTGTACAAGCACATTAGTATTTTGTAAAATACAATCACATTTTGGTTATAATATGTTACATATATTACATATTCACACACATATTATTTACAAATAAATTCTTAAATTTCAATTATTTTTTTTAAAACATGGAACAGTAAATTAAAAAACATATAGAAAACAATGATCTCTACATACAATGTTTCTAAGTTTCTTTGTAGTTTGCAGTCACCTGTCTTAACTTGCTAAGCTTCTTTCAATCACGCATGTGGAGGATATAAAAAATAGTAATTTTTGTAGGTTCTATATATGAGTTTTGAAATAACAAGGAGTAAACAGAACAGAAAGTTTGCTTTTGATTGGTTATAAACTTGTTACTGAGCTAGCTCTCCCTAATATAGAAGTTACATATTAGAGGGAAAGTAGCTATTTAACACTACCCATTGCCAACTCTTGGGATACTCTTTTACCAAAAAAATAATAGGACTGACCAGTAAATTATAACACCCCACAGCAAAACAGGTGAGCATATTTGGTAATAGGGATTCAAACCCTCAACCCGCAGATTGTGAGTCAAGCACCTGAACTACTAAGCCATGCCGGGCCCTTCAAATAGTACATTGAATTCAATTGGGTATTTTAACTATTGCATTAATGCACATGAAAAAGAAACTATTATCTGTATTGTAGAGTATTTAAAGAGTTTTCATTTTATTTTACATGTCTGTGTAGCATTTTATACTACCTCCTGTTAAATAGGATATGTTGTCATTGTTGAAATGATTCTTATATTTATGTAATCTTCTATGTTTAAGGGCATTTTGTATATGTCCATATGTGTACCTTTTGTCTTTGTCAAAGGATTTATTTTTTCTTATGTATTATTTACCTGTTAAAAGGTTTTCTTGTATATTGACATTATTTTCTTTTGTCTAACCTTCTCTATACAAGCTTGATCACATTGACCAACGTTGCAGCAACATGGTAATCATGAAACTATACATATTATAATAATTAATGTGTTAAGTGTATCTTCATGAAATCTGTGAAGATTTTAGCAAACATTTCAATCTGTTGTACAAATAAAAATCAAGTATTTCTACTAATGATTTGTCTGTGAATTTATGAAGCCTTTAATGAGTCAAATTCGAATTCGATGACGAGGAACCCACTTTGAGACTAATAATGGCTGGAGATGGCTTGAATGGGTAATGAAGAAAAACTTTAATATAACAATAAATGTACAACGTTTCGACAAGGTTTTGTCATCATCATCACCTGATGATGACAAAAACCTTGTCAAAAACGTTGTACATTTAT
>NW_013666295.1:399256-406449 GCF_000517525.1 Limulus polyphemus
TAAATGTACAACGTTTCGACAAGGTTTTGTCATCATCAGGTGATGATGATGACAAAACCTTGTCGAAACGTTGTACATTTATTGTTATATTAAAGTTTTTCTTCATTACCCATTCAAGCCGTCTCTAGCCATTATTACTTTACTGAGTCAGTCTGGATAAAATGTGATTTTCATGCAATACATAAAAACTTATTTCCATCTTACAGTTATCATAGTTTATTTACATAACCTTTACAGCCTCCTAATGATATATCAAGTTTTTTATCAGTAAAACTTTGTAGTTTACCTCTTATTTTCTCTACCCTAACAGTACACTTGATTTTCTAGTCTGTAGAGAAATCTTCAAAATAGAGTGAAAATAAATGTTGAAAAATGTTAAATAATATTAGTAGTACTCTTCTTTCCTTTTCAGTATTGGACAGGAAGTTCCAAAATACTTACCTTGAGAGTTTCTATTTCTATTTTTATCATATCTGGTTTGCTTTTATAGTTACCAACTGAAGCATTAACCGTCTGAACATATAGCCAAACTGCCACTTGAGCAATCACTGTTTACGTGAAATCATAACATGACACTATCAAGACTAAATAAGCATAAGCAAAGTGAACATGCTCTACACAACTGAACATATCACTTCCTAGACCTGGAACACAGTAAGAAATTTATGAGCTTGCTTACTATAGTGCTTGCATGGAAATATATCCAGACATAAAATACACTTTGAAACTGTAAAAATGTTTATGACATGTCTATTATAAAATTATTTGTGCACTTATTTATACAAGCTATTTTATATTTGTTCTTATATGCATTTTGCTTATACATCAACCAAAAAATACCTTACACTAATATATAAAAGGTCCATTCTGTTTTTGCTCAGTAAGCTATAGCATCTTGAACTTGTCTTTTAATGTAAAAACTAGTATTAGCCATTGACAAAGCAGCCAGTTAATAACTACTATTACATGCAAGTAAATAATTATTACTGTACATTATTATAAGAAATTTATATTCAGTACTTTTACTATATAGATAGTGATAAAAATCCAGTGAATACATTTCTGTATTTTAACATAATATGTACTGTTTCTGAGATCTATGATACACAACAGTTATATTGCAACATACATGTAATGTTTCTTTTTCTACTATTGTTAAAATTAACCTTTACCACAATCATTATGCCTATATATATATGGAATTTCAGTTCATTAGTTTTAATATATAGTTGGTGATCAAAATCCAGTTGAGTTATTTCTGTACCTTAGCATGACATGTACTGTTTCAGAAATATATGATACACGACAGAGAACATATGTAATATACATGTAATGTTTTTCCTTTATCTAGAAATGACATCTGAACAAAGTCTTCAAAATAGATTAAAGACCATAATTAAGAATAAAGAGATGCTCTCACATGAAGAACTGGAGTTTGTTGCCAATGTATCATTCTCATCTGATGAGGGATGATTTATGTCAGAGGAATCAGAAGCTGAAGAAACTGATGCTTCTGTTTCAATGCTTCTCATAGAAGCTGTATACAAAACCAGCTTGTCACAAAATCTCAAAACAGCTCTTTTTTGAATCTATCTTATGAACAGATGAGGACTTAGCTGATAAAGACCCTTCATGAGATGAGAATGTTCAGGTATCATCCAGGCCAGGTATATCATAACAAGCACCATCACAGTGAAGAAGTAGAGATAAAAGGAGTAGGGAAAGGATTAGAGCAAATCTTTAATTATAACTGCAACTTCCCAGCAGGAAAGGTCTCTCCTCTGCAACAATACCTGGATGTGGGTGGAGCTCACTGAGGAGGAGCAACCAATGATATCTTCATTTAATAGAAGCAAACCTGTATCCTGACAGACTAGTTGTAGAACTAGTGTTATTGGTTTTTTAAAAGTAAATTTTTACAATTAATTGTAAATGAGACAAATTGCTATGGCATTGATAAACTATAGCTATGAGTCTTTTGCATAATACTTATCATCCTTTTCATACTCCTTTTGTTTACTAATGTCTTATCTATGGACAGGTTTTGTGCTACACATAACCACTTACACTTCAGTAACAATGCTAATTCTCTTCTAGAACTAGTACTAACCATGATAAACTTTTCAAAGTTAGACCTATTAGAGACCTTCTTTTAAAATCCCTTGTAAACTACTACTATCCTAACAAGAGGCTATCCAAATATGAACAACTGCTGAGTGCAAAATGTTGGACTGGTTTCCTCCAGTATCTACTAAGGAAACCTGTAAAATGAAGTATCAAGCTGTCGGTTCTGGCAGAAGCCTTGAGTGGATAGTGATTTAAGTTTAAAAGATGGAGAAATACCAGCTAAAGGTCTTGCAGACAATGTTGTGATGAAACTGATTGAAAAATACAATAAACTAGGACCATGGGTTTTCATACACAACTTTAACACTTCCCCTCATTCACTTGTGAAAATACTGGCCTTGGTAGCACATGACTACGGGACACGCAGAAGAGACAGGCTATATTTCCCACAAGAACTAACAGTTACAAATTGTTCACACAGGGGAAGGACAATTTTTTCTTAAATGGAATGATAAACAAGATGTTTATACCATTTCCACTTTTCATTCTAGAACTATGATGATTATGAAAAGGACAGAGAGAGACAGTAAGGTTACAAAACCTTAGTTGATATCAGACTAGAACAAATTTATAGGGGGGGGGGAGCTGAATGATCAACATTTAAGCTAATATTCTAGTGGACAAAGGACAATAAAGTGGTATACTAAATTATTTTTTTCACATTTAAACTTTGCAATTGTGAATTCTCTTGTACAAGAAGAAAAATAACCAGCTAGCATTATCCCAGAATATATTTTTTATATATAGAAATGGTACTGGTTTTTTAGTAAAAACATACATATATTTATTTAAATCTTTACTCAATGACAGTTTTCTATGCAGAATTTCATTTTCTGAAAGCTTTCCCATTCTTGATTGTTTCATTCTAGTGTTCCTTTTTGCCATGTGTCAACATTTGCATATATTTTTATATATTAGAGTTCATATAAATTTTCATTGATTTATACAGCAGTTTTTGTAAGTATAGTAGTGGCATTCCTTATCATCAGTAAACATTTGTATACCTTTTTATACGTTAGAGTTTTTTAACTTTTCTTCATTGATTTATACAGCAGTTTTTGTAAGTATAGTAGTGGCATTCCTTATCATCAGTAAACATTTGTATACCTTTTTATATGTTAGAGTTTTTTAACTTTTCTTCATTGATTCATACAGTTTTTGTATGTACACACATATATATATTATTACTATTTACTCATAAATGCTTGAATTTAATTAATTTCTTTAAAATATGTAACAATAAATAAGAAAAAATATTATGAAACTGATTTGTACTCATCAGTTGCAATTTCTAAGCCTCACTGATTTTCTCAAAAAGAGGTAGAGACAAATTAATTTGTGTATATTTCAAATATGAATTTTACAAAGCTAAAAAATAATCACTTACTAGAATAAGAGCTCATAAAAAATACTTTAGTTTCTCTGGCTTTCTACTGATACTATACTTAAGTAAAGAAAGTCTCATTTCTGTTTGGAGTGACAACTTTAGTTAACACTTAACTTTTCCTAGAGACCTATGACTTTCCCTATCAAAAACTTATAAACAACTGTCATATTTATATAGTTCAAAATGTGCTCTTCCTATTGGTTATAAATCTGTACTTCAGACAATTAGGCATAAGTAAATAATTGCCTTTGAAAGAATGAAGAGAATGGGAGAGGCTACTCTAGTAGGTTTGCTAAGTATAATAATATCTTAGTAAATTAAACAAAATAGAGGTTGGAGATTCTTATTTTATATTGTAGCTTGTCAATAGATGAAGTTTGAGTTTCTAATTGGTTAGGCACTATAGACACTGTATTGTAGACATAACAAAAAAGCTAAATTGAATAATTTAGAGTGCAGACATATCATGTGGCTTACAAGAATGAACATTGAGCATTTGTTTTGAATATTTCCACTTGAATTAAAAATAAAAATAAAAATTATAAACTATGTTTTAATGGCAAGTTTATAGAGATACACTGATAATTTTGAATTTACCTCTGTAAAAGGTTATGACATGTGCACTTTGACACATCCATATCCAGAGGATAAAAAGTTAATATTTTCCTACATTGAAAATGTATTTCCAATAGATACTTATCTTTTCTCATCTTTTGAATTCTGGATTTGAGTTTAAAACCTTATTTGCCCATGAAAGGAGTGATTAGAACTAGTATATATTTGGAGAATGTGTGTGGCTTCCTAGTATGTTCTATTTTACTTGTTAAAAATGTATATGTGATGCATTGACATCACTGTCATAATTGTTGGTGTGTATGTATAGCAAATTTGACAGACTCTTCCTACATTCCTAAAACAAATTTGTAGTAAGAAACAGAGTAATTCTTCCCCAGTTTCTTTTCCCTGTGAACTTAACTTTCAAAATGATTGCAAGCAAAAAAAAAAAAAAATTATTATTTGATTCCCAAATGATCTTGTGTAATTGAAGCTCAGAAGTAGCCTTCTTGAATAAAGTGGCACTTTTATCAATTGCATATAAATAATTTAGATAAACTACTATACAATTCATTTTTTAAATGGAATTCTAAGATGGGAATTACTTAGGGCAATGCAGTACCACATGTCACTGTTTCAAATATAAATGTTTGCATATTTCATGTTTATGACATCAACATGCTCCTACTTTTCTGATACAAAACAAAAGCATTCAATTTTTTGAACTTGATTCAATAACAGACACATTCCTGTTATCAATTGTACATCCAAAATTTCTTGAGAAAACTTAAAAAAAAATAGCATTCATTTGCCAAATTAAACCCAGCTGACTGTAAAATTGGGCTGACTAACATATCCGACTCTCCAAATGTATATTATGGAATACAAATCTTTTATCCACAATTTCTTGTAATTATTTGTTATTTGTTTTATTGCACTTTGCTAGTGTTCCAGATTCTTTTTTGCTAGAGACTGCCTACAATTTGTTTGAATTTTGAGATAAATATCAGAAGTTTCAATTGATGTGTTACGTATTACAAATTCAAAAGGTCTGAAACTGAGTTAACTGATACTTTAAATTTAGTAGTTAAATATATGCCAATATATCTCCAATTTATGATATTTGCCAACAAGATTGATACACACAGTTTTCTTTTATAAAACAAATATGTTTTAATATACGAACAACAATACATTTTACAATAACAGTTATTACAAATAGTTATTACACACAATGATTTATATACAAAATTTTACAAACTTACAAGCAATATAAAGTCTTCTTTCTAGTCTGGAACTTCCTTGATATCTTATCGAGGGTTCACGATGAGTGTGTTAATTACGAGTTGATGTCGGTACAAATCACTTCACGGGGAAGTAGCAAGCTTTGTCCTTCGTTATTCACCAGACACACATGCTGAGTTTTCCACGATGAAGTTATATAATGTTTTTGTAAAAAATACTAATGTCCGATGAGAATCCACTGAAGTTAAATGATTTGTAATGTTTTAACTTTGTAAACGCTCCTGGTCAAATATCTGAAGTTTTCCGATTGATAAACATTATAATAATCACAGTAATAGCTTCCAAAGTTTATAGAACACTGACTATAGCAAACTAATATTTTGTGTGTGTGTGTGTTGTTTTTTTTTAATTTCGCGCAAAGCTACACGAGGGCTATCTGTGCTAGCCGTTCCTAATTTAGCAGTGTAAGACTAAAGGGAAGGCAGCTAGTCATCACCAACCACCACCAACTCTTGGGCTACTCTTTTACCAATGAATAGTGGGATTGACCGTCACATTATAATGCCCCCACGGCTGAAAGGGCGAGCATGTTTGGTGGGACGGGGAATCGAACCCACGACCCTCAGATTGCGAGTTGAGCGACTTATCCATCTGGCCATGCCGGGCCCAAACTAATAATAGATACTACTTTTAGGTGCTTTGCATTGGTTATATTTATAGGCGTGTGGAGAGTTTCTAGAAAATTCAGATTACGTAACAATACAAAATTACATTAAGTGTTTACGTACATACATATATTGTTGATCCTTACACTCAAGAATCTTCTACAACTTTAGAGAATAGGCAGGAGTGTTGCACTACATATTTAACTGTATAAGTTATGTACATTTGTAAATATAAATTTAATTCAAGCAAACATTTGATATTAAAATAAATATATAATAATAAATCTGTCACAGATTTGTTGAGGGTTTTTAACTAAATCAAGGTATGTTTTAGCTAAAGAAATACAATACAGGTATATTCACTTTATTATAAACTTATTATAACACCTTGAGCCACATGTCTATAGGTGTATTCAGTAATTCTTCCATATTTAAGATAAGTATAAAACCTGACACAAAGTAATGAACTTTGTGGTACCAGAGAAAATTAAAATAACTGTAGGGAATGAATTCTTATTAATTCAGTCACTTTTATTATACATATAGTATTTTCTTTAATGAAATACACCTAAAGTTTTTGAAAAACTGAAAACTTTTATGATAAATAAATTATTATGGACAACCTACTGGAAGGTTTCTTTGGTACAAATGATTTTTTGACACACTTTCATGGATCTTCTTTAGGTCTTCCTTTTTTGTAAACTTTGTTGTGTTTTTATCTTGTAAGGCCTCTGAGATGGAGAGCTCTTGTGCACTATTGTCATGACTGGTTCAGTATATGAGGGTTCTAATTGGTTAGCTGGTTTTGTTAACAAGGCCTATTAACTCTTCGACACAGGCTCAGTCCCTGGGACCGACCTCATAACCATTTTGTGTTTTTATAGTTTTCATGCTATAACTTTTAATATTTAAAGTGTATCTTTACAAAATTTTGTAGACTTATAGTAAACATTAGAATGAATTTTTAATGAAGTATTTTTACTTATATTTGTTCGTGAAAATATCTATTTTTTTTTAACTAGTCTGAGTGCAAAGTGATTTTCATTTTAAGATTTAAAATACTTTTCTTTGTGTCAAAAATCTTGAATTTCATTAGCACAACCTCTGAAACCTCCTAAATACATATATACCTTTTTTTCAATAAAACGTTATATTTTACCTGTTATTACATTTATTATTTGATTATTCAGCCTGTAGACAACTCATTGAAGTAG
>NW_013666295.1:406760-408773 GCF_000517525.1 Limulus polyphemus
AACGTTCTTTCCCTGACAGTTTGAACTGTTAAACATATCCCATATATTTTCTGTGTTTATTTTATGGTCACCAACAAATTACAAACCCACTGACAAAAAAGCAATAAATCACCGCCTGTGTTATAAGACTGCTTACGTACAACCGTAATACGAAACTCTTGAGCACAAAAACACACTCGTATTCAGTGAGGTGACATTCCCCTTGCTCTGAGAACACAATATGGGATATAGCAGTATATAGTTCCTACAACACTTTCAACAGGAATTTCCCAGGGTAATAAAATTGCAATTAGAATGTGTAAAAAAAATTATTATATGGTTCAGAGTTGGGCTGATCCAATAAACATTAGGTTCTAAGCCGGGCTTATCTACTTACATAGCAGGTGTTTCAGTACTATGGTCACCCATTTGATGTTGCGGAATTTTGCAGCATAAGCATATGAAAGTGTTATTTGGGCACATTCTTATAAATGATACAACCCTCTTTCATTTTCACCACACTTATTTGCCAACCAATAGAAACTGAGGTTCCACTACCATCTACTACACCGTTTCAGTTTTGGTTTTGAAAGTCTTCTTTTACAAGTATTTTGCATTCTTCAAACTGGTGATTGGAGTGTGCAAAACGCTTTTGGTAGTTACTTCAAAGTAAATAATCATAATTTTTAGCACATATACATCTCTTCAATAATTTCATTATATATTAGTTGATAAAATCCAGTGTAGTTGCTTCTGTATATTAGCACATTATGTACTCCTTCTGAAATCTGTGATACACATCACAGAATATATTGTAACATACGTTTTTTTTCTTTTCTTTTCCAGTAAACAGCTTGGTTCAGAGTTCATCTTCACTATTCTTGGGTAGTTACTTCAAAGTAAGTAATCATAATTTTTTGTACATATACATCTGTTCAATAATTTCAATACATATTAGTTGATAAAATCCAGTGCAGTTGTTTCTGTATATTAGCACACCATGTACTCCTTCTGAAATCTATGATAAACATTACACTCACAGATTACATATATACACATGAAAAACAAATATACACATCAGAGAATACATGTAATATACATTTAATGTTGTTTTTTTCTTATAGAAATGGACAGATAAAAAATAAAGCAAAAAAGCTGACGAAAAAAAAAACTCAGTGAAGAACAGATACATTTTCTTCTAAATGTGTCCTTCTCATCTGACGAAGAAAGCATTCTGTCAGAGGAGTCTGATATTGATGAAGTTTCAGCTAATGTGTCAATGCCTCTGACAGAATCTATCTATAAAACCAGATGGCAACCAAATCTAGAACCAGCTCTTCTTGATTCTGTTTTATCGACAGATCAGGAAATAGTTGGTAAAAGATCTTCATCAGATGAGGATGTGGAATCACCCAGGCCAGTTACATCAAGGAAACCTGCACCACCACCACAGAGAAGAGGCAGGACAAAGAGTGGTAGGGGAAGGGGTAAAGCTACAGTATCTACTAGGACTGCTCCTTCCCAGCATGAGAGGCCTCTCACCTGCAGTGACATTTGGACCTAGGAGCAAATCACCGAAGAAGAAGAACCTACCCATGTCCCAACAGGTAAATTCTACTAATACAGCTGTCAATTTGTTTAAACTTCCGTTTACATTTGAAACTTTAAATGTTATTGTTAGTGAAACAAATCAATATGCAAAATCTAAACAGCCACAACAGGAAGTTACTGCCTTGATCAGAATGCAGTTCGTGTGGCATACCACCCCTGAACAAGAAATCACTAATAGCCGAAGCTACAGTTGTAGCTTCCTGATTTGGTATTGCATATGCCTCAGGCCACTTGGTGAAATAATCCATCACCACACAAATGTACTTGTTTCCAGCACAAGATTAGGGCAAAGGACCAGCAATGTCAACGGCTACTCTTTCCTTTGTTGTGCCAACTTGATATAACTTCATTGGAGCATGTCCCTTATGCTTGGGTCCCCTTTTAGCACAACATGTTCTGCAACATTCTTCCACACCTTGTCTC
>NW_013666295.1:409269-412699 GCF_000517525.1 Limulus polyphemus
CTTCTCTATATTCAATATTACAATTATACTGGTCTATTTTTATGATCCAACGTGTTAGTTGTCCCTCTGGGTTCTTTAATGATCTCAACCAGCGTAATGCAGCATGGTCTGTCCTAATGGTAAACCTTGCACCATAGAGATAAGGATGGAAGTATGTCAGACTCGTTACTATAGCAAGGAGTTCCCTCCGTGTTACACAGTAGTTCCTCTCTGGTCTACTTAAAACCCTACTGAAGTAGGCCACTACATGTTCGTTTTCGTCCAATTTCTGAGACAACACTCCTCCAGTTCCGACATTACTAGCATCACAATCCAGTACGTACGGCAGTGAGGGATCTGGAAGCTTTAAAAGTGGAGCGGAGGCCAATTTTTCCTTCAACGTCTTGAAAGAACACTGGCAAGAAACTGTCCATTCAAACTTCTGGCCTTTTTTAGTCAAATCATGTAGTGGAGCAGCTATAGTTGCAAAGTCCTTCATAAACTTCCGGTAATAAGTACAGAGTCCCAAGAAACTTCTTAGCTCTCCCACATTGTCTCGTGTTGGCCAGTCACACACTGCTTTCACCTTATCAGGATCAGTTTGCACACCATTCTCACTTACAATGTGGCCTAAGTAAAGCACCTCTTTCTGGAACAAATGACATTTCTTGGGATGGAGTTTGAGGTTTGCTGCTTTCAAACGCTTGAATACTTCCTCCAGCCTGGACATTTCCTTGTCAAAAGTTGTTGCAAATACAATGACATTGTTCAGGTACACTAGGGCTATCCTCCATTGTAGGCCTTTCAGTACTCTTTCCATCAGCTTCTCAAATGTTGCTGGAGCATTGCTAAGTCCAAATGGAATCACACGGTATAGTCAGAGACCTTGGCCATAAGTAAATGCTGTCTTGGGTCTATCTGCTTCAGCCATTTTTACTTGATGGAAACCTGACTTTAAGTCCAGAGTTGAAAACCACCTGGCTCCACTTAGGGAATCAAGAGTATCATCAATTCTTGGCAGTGGGTATGAGTATTTTTCGGTTATGCTGTTAAGAGCCCTGAAGTCTACACACCAATGTTGGGTCCCATCCTTCTTCTGGACTAACACGACGGGAGCTGACCAGGGACTATCTGATTTCTCGACTATCCCAATTAGGCCATCCATGACCTTCTCCATCTCTTGTCACTTTGCCAGAGCTATTCTCCTCAGAGGGATCTTTATTGGATGGTGATTGCCTGTGTTTATTCTGTGCTCCACAAGGTCTGTGCAGCCAAGGTCATGATCTCCTTTCGAAAAGACATCAGCATAATTTGCCAAAAGTTCTTTTGCCTGAAGAGCCTGTGATGATGACAAATGGACTATGCTCTTCTTATAGAGGTCAGTCATATATTCTGGAAGTGTATGTCCTTTATTTACAGTTGTATTCCTTGCTTTAACTTTGAATGGCTCTACCTCATGGCAAACACCCAACAATGCCCCGTCCTTAAGTGTCTGCTCACATTTAGAGAAATTGGCCACTGTTATAGGTACTACTTGACGACATGCTACAAGTGACCTTCCAATCTTCAAATCCGCTGGCCTGGATGGGTCTTCCACTCCTTCTACAAGCATTGGTCTTCCATGGGATGTTCTTTTTTCCTACCCCAAATTATCTTCTCTGACATAGGAGGTATTGTAGTTGATTAAAGTGCTGTGACATGCAAATCAATGGATGTAGCAACACTTACTGGAGTCTGGCCTTTATTGTTTCCAATCGTCATTTTATTGAAGTTAACTACACACTTCCTTGGTAGTAGATAGTCCAATCCTAATATGCATTGGTCTTCAATGTCAGCAAAGTATAGTTTCTGTCTGTTTTTCATGCCCATGAGCTCGATAGTTACCCACACTGGTCCCCACAACCTTGTAGAATGTCTTGTCACACCATAAAGCTTCTGTATGGCTTCTGGTACTCCTTCGTGATTAAACAACTTGATGCTCACAAGGGTTTGCTGAGATGCAGAGTCTATGACAAAATTGCACCTTTGGCCATCCAGCTTTCCTGTCACATAGACACTGTGTGTGCTTGGCATTTTACACCTAGCTGTTGGGACTTTCAAGATGGGGGTTGGTGGGCGTCGCTCAACACCAACCACTACTGGTCTCCTTGAAGCCGACTTGTTAGTAATATTCCTCCTACACTGGCTCCTCAAATGTCCGTGCTTTCCACAGTTCCAACAACTTTTCTGGATACCAGCCTTTCCTGCTGTGGCACCTCCTCTGTGTTGAAGTTTCCAGCATTGAGCTCTCTTATGCCCAGGTTTATTACAGTGCCAGCAAAGTCCCTCAAACTTCTCTGAAAGTTGACCTTTTCTGGCCTTGAATCCAGATGACTGTACCAACCTTGGTACCTCTGTGCTGGAATTAACGTAGGATTCAAATTCGAGAGCTCTGCCCATTGCATCCTGCATGGTAGAGGGGTGTGCTTGCTTCACTTGTATCTTAAGTTGTGGACTGTCCAAGGCATCTACGAAATGATCCCTCAGCAACAACTTGAGGAGATCGGGTGGTGCAGTTGGGTAGGCCTTGTGTGCCATGCTTTCCAAGTCCTGAGCCAGCTCTTGCAGGCTCTCCCCTTTAGCACGGACTCTCGTCCTACACCTAGCCCTGTAGACTTCTGACTGATTTTGGGTTCCATACCTAAGTTCTAGAGCCGCTACCAGTGCTCTTTGTTGTGACTGTCATCTGCTGACAATTGTCCAAGTATTTCCAGTGGTTGTCCCTTCAAGTTCGTTGCCAGATATACTGCTTTCTGCTCCTCTCTCCATCTGTTCATCTCTGCCAGTAGCTCAAATTGTGCTCTATATGCTTCCCACGGTGCTTTCACATCGAATTCCTGTGGCTTCCTTCGCACTGGATCACTCCTATTACTGACATTTATATCTGGGATGTGACTTCTAACGGGGCTGAATATGTTTGCATTAGGGTTTAGCTGCAGGGTCTGGAAGGGGTTTGTCATTGTCTGGGGCTGGTTAAGTCGATGGTTAATGTATCCTCCTTGTGTAAAAGACCATAAATCGTTGCTTTTAAATTTACTAATGTTTTCCATTTGTACTTCTTGCCACTGTTGTAGCCTCTCTTCTTGTTTATTTTCTTTCTCCTCCAATAGCTCTTGTAATCTCTCTTCTTGTTTATTTTGCTGTTCGAGCTGCCACTGTTGCAGGTTTTCTTGCCACTGCTGTTGTCTCTCTTCTTGTTTCTTTTCTTTTTTCTCCAACAACTGCTGTAACTTCTCTTCTTGTTTATTTTCTTTCTCTTCTAACAACTGCTGTAATTTCTCTTCTTGTTTATTTTCTCTCTCCTCCTAACCACTGCTGTAGTCTCTCTTGATTAATTTGCTGTTCGAGCTGCCATTGTTGTAGGTTTTCTTGCCACTTCTGTAATCTTTCTTCTTGTTTCTTTTCTTTTCCT
>NW_013666295.1:413657-415439 GCF_000517525.1 Limulus polyphemus
TGCTCTATATGCTTCCCACGGTGCTTTCCCATCGTATTCCTGTGGCTTCCCTCTTTCTCAATCTCTCCTAGTACTGACATTCATATCTGGGATGTGACTTCTAACAGGACTGAAGATGTCTGCATTAGGGTTTAGCTGTGGGGTCTGGAAGGGGCTTGCCATTGTCTGGGATTAATTAAGTCGATGGTTAATGTGTTCTCCTTGTGTAAAAGACAATAAATCATCCTTTAATGTTTCTAATTCGCTTTTGAATTTACTAATGTTTTCCATTTGTACTTCTTGCCACTGTTGTAGTCTCTTTTCTTGTTTCTTTTCTTTTTCCTCCAACAACTGCTGTAACTTCTCTTCTTGTTTATTTTCTTTCTCTTCTAACAACTGCTGTAATTTCTCTTCTTGTTTATTTTCTTTCTCCTCTAACCACTGCTGTAGTCTCTCTTGTTTAATTTGCAGTTCGAGCTGCCATTGTTGCAGGTTTTCTTGCCACTTCTATAATCTTTCTTCTTGTTTCTTTTCTCGTTCTTCTTGTTTGAAGAGAAATTACAGCAGTTGTTGGAGGAAAAAGAAAATTGTTTATTTTGTTGTTCGAGCTGCCACTGTTGCAGGTTTTCTTGCAACTGCTGTTGTCTCTCTTCTTGTTTCTTTTCTCATTCTTCTTGTTTCTTTTGCTGCTCTTGTATTGCTGCCATCAAGTCTGCTAAGCTGTAGTTTGATTTGCCACTTCTCGTTTCCATTTCTTTTTTTTTTTCGTTCCACTTCTGACACCAATTTGTTACGTCTCCGTTCGTTAGTTAATTTTCTGTAAATTCGTTCCGACGAAACTTTAGCGATACAAGTTCTTTCTTAAATAAAACTGGTTTATTCTTTCCAAATACAACTTTACGATACACTTGATTTCAACAATCGCTCTGTAACAAACGCTATATTTCTCAACGAACTTCTCACGTGCTTAACAATATTCTCTTTGACTGCAGTTCAATTACTCATTATCTCCCCGTTGCTTCGAGATTTAAGGAAAAGACGTGAAAGGTCGATAATGACGTGGCGTGATACTAGTCACGTGACCTTGATGTCGCAACAATACTAAAACAAGGTAAATGTCAGCTCTTTTCCTGTGTAAACAGCTTTTGTTTTGTTTTTAAGAAAAACAAATCTTAGTAGCATTTTTTCATTGTTTTTTGACTTAAATGTTCATGTAAAGTTTTTTTTTAGTATTGATACATTTATATGTACAATAGTGATGCTACCTTTCATGTTTCAAAATCAGTGTATAATGTTATACTGTATATGCTATCATAAATATGGCTTTTGCAGTTTTCTAAAATGTTTGTAATAAAATACATATCTATAAATTTCCATTCATTCATACAGCTTTTTCTTTGCACAACTTCACGTGTTTGTTTTTGATCATGCAATTTGTATGTATATTATTCCTTTTAGGCATGTATAAACATTTGTGCATAATATTATTTTCCGATATTTGTAAATTATTTTACCTTTCTAAATGTTATGAATAAACTTGTGTTGCGTCAGCGAGTCACATGACTACAGTGACGCCACGTTTCTAGAACTATCCTGTACTTTGGCGAATGCTCTAGTATTTAGATATAGGGTAGTCGGGTATATATAAAAGGGGGACAATGTGACGCGGTAATGTGTGTGTAGATAGTGAGTAATTGATCTGCAGTCAGAAGTATTATTGAGCACGTTCGTCATTATAGCGTTTGTTTAGCGCGATTGTTGAAGTTGAGTGTATTGGTAAAGTTGTATTCGGAAAGAATAAAC
>NW_013666295.1:415662-422595 GCF_000517525.1 Limulus polyphemus
GACGTTAACACTTGTATAAAATTTTCAAGTTTCTAATGTTGAATAATTAGGTTTTAAGTTACCTCTGTTTAGACAATTAGAATAAAACAAATTCAGGAGGCCTAGCTATGTACTGGCCTACAAAATACAAATGTAACTATAATACGAGTATACTGAAAATTAACAGTGATATTTCGGCTACCGTACATTACATAAGTATATAAATATACATATTACTATTTACTCATAAATGCTTAAATTTTAGTTACATTTCTTAAAACATAGAAAGTAAATGAGAAATACACTGACAAACAAAGATTACGAGTACGTAATGTTGAGCTCGTGCATCGAACTTGCTAAGCCTTGACACAAGCCTCGTTTATTCTTCTGGGTGGAGGGGGTAGAGATACTAATTTTTTTAGTCTTCAAATATGAATTTTTAAAGACCAAAAAGTTATCAAATTACTGCACCAGTACACTCAAAATCCCTGTAATTTAGTCAGGTATCTAAATAAACTGTATGTGGGTTAAAAAAAATCCCATTCCTGTTCAGAGCTATGACTAAATCATCACACTTCAATGGTTTTGGCAAAATTATTATTTTCTCCTTCAAGCTATTTATAAACAACTATCAGAGTTACATATGGGTGAAAATGTTCTTTCTATTGGTTATAAGCTGTAGCTAATTAGTAGTAGGTGGAACTATATAAGAGCTTTCAAAAGATTGGTGCAGTGGGAGGAGCCACTTTAGTAGACTCGCTAAGAATATTGCTATTTCAGCAAATCATAGAGGAGGGAGGTTCTTATTTTATATTTAGCTTGTCTATATTTCAAATTTGAGTTTCTAATTTGTTAGCTACTTATACATGTTGTATGGTGGACATAATAAAATGGCAACTGAACAATAAGACAACTGGACGTGTTATGTGACACATAAAATTGATATTTAACATTTTTTTCTTAACATTTCCTTTTACATTAAGAAATTAAAACATATATAATATCAAAATTTAAATTATAAACTATGTTTTGATGTCAATTTCATTGATGTAAGTAGTAAAAATGTTATTTAATAAAATTTGAAAATAATGCTCCAAAATGTTGTGACACCTGCACTTTAAGTTACGCAGGGCGAAAGGGTTAACTGGTTGATTTTTGATAACTTTAATCCTTAGACTGCTGATCTCATGGCTCTCTGTAGAAAAACAAAACATTTTCCAAAATAAGTCCTTGCAAATGTTAATCTAACCTCTGAAGAAAAGATTTCCCTGAAATTCCTGAAGAATAAGTCCACAGACATTTTCCCAGCTGGCAATGGCAATTATACTGTTGTGCTTGACAAAAAGTGCTGTTATAGGAACTTACAAAAACTCATTCAGAAAGTACTGACTGCAAACCCTTCTTTGCAGAGTTAAACTCTTTTTGTGTAAAACTGAAGTTTACATGATAGTATAACAGTAAAAACTATTAAGTAAAATTTATAACACAATATCAAATGAAAGCTTATGTAAGCTTCAAGATTGACATTTTCTCCTTCTTCAAAGGACAATTAGCTAGCACCTTGATGATACTGCCAAAAAGGTTTTGCACGTGCAACATGTTATTATAAGAGTTCTCACCCCTGTTAACACATACCATGTGATTCTATAGTGCAAACAATAGACTATGTCCTTCCACAGATGGAAGGATGAGAATCTCCTGGTGCAGTGATCCCCCCTTGATCACTTTATGCAAACCCAAAACTCATTCTTATTAATGCAGAGAGATACACCCAAAGTGGGGAGGTAGGGTGGGTGGTTCTGTGAAGAGGTTCCAATCTGATATTCATTTTCAGGCAGAGAAAATATTAACTTCAGACCAATCTACTCACCTTTCAACAGAACAGTTAGTTAGAATTTCACATTAATAGTAAAGGAACTGGAGTAAAGAAAGATATTAAAAAGATGAGCTTCTTCGTAAGACTTCCAGCTATCTCTCTTTGGTTAACTTGTGTTCATGGTTACTGATGAGGAGTGGAATTCTGCAAAACTAGTATAGCCCAATAACACATGTTGATCAAAGTGTAAATTGAACTGGACCTCCCTTGAACTTAGACTTTGGGATTAAACAATTTTCCAAATACTAAGTTTATTTATCATATGTAACCTGGATAGTCTGCCATCCATCAACTAACACTGGTATTCCAGTGTCATAGTCTGTGTTTTGATCAGCAGTGTCAGCTATGGACAAATCAGCTTGAATGTTTATCTGATCTGTACAATCCAGGCCCCCTACATAATCAGACTCAGAATCACTAGACTCATAATTACTATCCCTGTCTACACAGTCCTTCTCAAATGGTTTGGTTTAGATTCTTGTAAAATACTCATAGTTTCATTCTGACTAAAATGTTTGCACAACCCTGCCATCTTGTAGCTGTAATGCTAACCAAAACAAATCACTGGAAATATCAAGTCATGTGACTTGAAACTTTAATGAAAAGTTTTTTCTGTCATTCACAAGAGGACAGGACATACACAATCATTGTACAGTGATAATGGACTGTTTATTTGTACACTCACACATAGTTATAGCCCCTTTGCTGGTTGAAGTGTTAATGCCTCAGTAGCATCTTACTAATAGAAATGACAGAAGTGTTAACATGTCATTTGCAGTGGATGTGTTAAGAGTAAAATAAAACTGAATGCACAATATAAGTATAGACCCATGCTTTGCTGTCAGTGGGCAATACATTTATGACTTCACAGTTTACTATTTCCCACAAACTCCTATATGGGAGTGTAAATTTTTGATAACCCTTTATTTTAAAATCAAATTTAATTTGTTACAAATTTAAATTTAAAGAAACATTTTGCATTTTTAAGTAAACTGAGAATAATTTCAGTTACCATGAATATCTAAAACTACAATGGTCACCTAAAAATTTTAGACATTACTGCTGTGAAATTTTGTATAAAATTGACATGATAGTCTGATGGTTACATGCAGTAGGAATGAGTTATAATTTGAATTTAAAAACAAAAACAAGATCAAGTTTGTTTACAATTTTACTACGAGTCACAGAAACACACTAAACATAAACCTTTCATGTTCTAAACAGAATAATGAAGACTTTAATCATAATGATCACCTGGTTTAAGACATTCAAAAATTGTTATTCAGTTTGAAATAAAAACTTACTTAATTAAAAAGGACCCCAGAAAGGGAAAGTATAAAATGTATAATACTTCCTTTTCTTTGTTGTAAAGCACAAAGCAACACAATGAGCTATCTGAGCTGTGCCCACCAGGAGTATCAAAATCCATTTTTTAACAGTGTGAACCTGCAGACTTATTGCTGAGTCAGTGGGGGCAAATGTATTTTTGTAATTCCAATACAAAAAATCATCTACATCAATGGATCTTAAAGAATAATTTTTCTACCCATTAAGAATGTTAGAATGTTATCAACAAGTGAAACCAATATTTGCATAACTAAATATGAAGTTAACAACATGCTGCTTCAACTTTCTTAATTCTATTCAGACTATTATCAAAGAATGAAAGAGTAGAAACTATTTTCTCACCTTGAAGTGATTGTGTATTTATGATAAATTGATCCCTCATCAAAAGTAAACTTAAATTCACCATGGTTAAAAAAGGAGTCAAAGGGGTCAAATTCAAATCTGTGAATTTGACTATAATCAGGACGTCGCCTAAAGTTTGGAATGTCTTCAATAGTCCCTTGTCGATCAAAGAGCTGTTTTCTTTCAGGATCCATTAGCAGCTAAAAGCATTAAAAAAAATCCTGTAACACTCAAAAACTTTTGTAAGATATTTATTGAACAAGAAGAGAAAACTAGTCAGTAGCTAAAAATACTCACATGGTTTAGTATTTTAGAGTCATGAATAATATTTCCTACCCATCATAATGAGAAAATTTAATATTTGAAAATTAAACATATTGTTATAAGCCATATTTTTTTAATCATGTAATTTGCTTGTTAGCTAGTGAAAGCTGTGGCTGTTGATGATAATAAATAGGCCTAGAAAAATCTAAGTTGACATTAAGTTTTTCTTTTACATTTGAAACTATATTATAAAACCAAGTTGTTGTGAAGTGTGTCGAGTTATTTCAAGATAGAGTTGAATCAGCGAGTGTGTTTTGGATTTGTTTTTGCTATCATGCTCATTTAGTTACTTTGCAAAAGTTGATCTTATGGTAGTTCTAGTATTTTTAGAGGTTTTAACATCATTTACAACATAGGCCTACAACAAGTTACAACACTAATAATTCTGGCTAAACCTTAACTTTCATTCAAGATGACCATAAGAGCAATGAGATAAGAAACCTGCCAAACATAATAAAACACAGGAAAGAAGAATAAACAGAAGAGAAACTGAGTATCTAAAGAAGAACAAGAAAAGACAGAAAATTAGAAGAAAGGGGTGTAATATTTAAAGACGAATTAAAATCAAAAATAAATTTGATTGAAGACAAGATCGATGAAGCTACAGGGAACATATGGAAAGATTTCAATAATAAGTTTGGAGAAATGCAAAAGTACAACAACAAAATTAAAAATGAAGTAAAGAATGTCATCAATGAGGTATAACCAGACCTCTCGACAAAATAAAGCATCTGAAAATGAATTATTAAATGCAAAGATTAAACCAACCATACCTTTTCCTGCATTGGCACAAGAGTTCTAACCAAAAATACTATCTACTATTAGACATGGAATAGGAAAACTTACCTGATCTACACTTATTACCACTACTACTCCAGTCATGACAGTACAAATCTAGTTTCAATACCAAATAATCCAATTGAGAAACAAAAGAACTATGATGGGAAGCTACCATGAAAGTCATACAAAGCTCAATTCAAAGTCATTTTCAGAATGAATGGGTGGAATATGAACAACAAACTATTCATCTTGCTGCCAACTTAAAAGAAAGAGCTGTTACAACATAAAGTAACCTTCTAGCTGAGAGCTGTAACAACTAACAAGCTCTAGTAGCCAACTTATTCAATAGGTTTGGAATGTCACACCAGAAAGAAGTATGCAAAGAAAAGTTCCAGAACAGGGTATGGTAGAAAGAAGAGGCTTTAGCCAAATTTGCAGAAGATTTGGAAAGGCTTGCCTAATTATCTTACTTGGACATTTCTTGTGAAATGATGAATTTATTGGGATGTGACCAATTTATAGATACTACAGCAGATTAGGATGTGAGAATCAGGCTGAAGCAGAGTATATGTATTTCTTTAAAGGAGGGTCTATAGGTGGCAGTGGAACTAAGGACACCAACTCAAAGATATGGGATCATTAGATTGAGTAATATTGAAACATAAACTCACTCTGATGACAGCTTAAAAGAACCAAAAGAATTGGTTAGCTAACTAGTTACACAGAATGGAGGAAATAAATAACAAAACAATAAGTTTTAAATGTGATTTGAAAGGATATGTTACCAGAAACTGCAGGCAAAAGCATGTAGGGAATAAGCCCAAAGAACACCAGAAAGAGGGAATTGTTATAGAGGTAGGAAACTGGGCCATTACAGCTGAGAGTGGATGAATCAACAGTTCTTAAGACACCAAGGATATAATACCACAAAGATAAGTCTTTGAACTCAACCAGGTTGAAGGAGCAACCAAGAACTAACCAGACATTGGGAAAAAAGAACTACCTGGACTTATGTGGCAAATTTAAGCTAAGAATACACCATCTGCCCCAGATGAGATAAGAATTTCACTATTTACAGAAATTAGTCCATACTTATCTTATATATCTCAAAGATTTACAATACTGGGTGTTTTTCATCATTTATGCTGACTTTACATATGTACTACAACTGCACATTAACAATCAGGAGAAAATTCAATAAATACACCAAGTATGTGAAACATATTGCTGCTTTTGATCAAATGTAATACTTCAAGTACACAAATACATATTCAAATGTGTTTACACTGTTATATTAAACAATATATCAGTATTAATCCTTTGCCTGTGAAATTTGTTGTACCAAACTAAATAATAAAAATTGGTGGACAACATGCATTTATTTTTAATAGTAGAATCATCATACATGAGCAGTGCTATTACTACTGTTGCGTCAGCGAGATCATGTGACTATTGTCACGCCACCTGCTTTCTAGAACTATCCCGTTCCTTCGGGAGTGCTTTAGCATTTACTAGTTTGAAGGGTGGTCTGGTATATATAAGATGGTCACGGCGTGACGTGAATGTGTGTGTAGGTGATGAGTAATTGAACTGCAGTTAGAGAGAGAGACGTATTGTTGAAGTCGAGCTCGTGAGATGTGAATTATAGTTTGTTATAGCGCGACTGTTGAAGTTGAGTGTAACGTAAAGTCATATTCAGAAAGAATAAACCAGTTTTATTAAGTAAGAACTTGTGTCGCTAAAGTTTCGTCGGAACGAAGTTATGTAAAGTTAATTAACAAACGGAGACGTAACAAATTGGTGTCAGAAGTGGAACGAAAAAAAAATGGAAACGAGAAGTGGCAAATCAAACTACAGCATAGCAGACTTGATGGCAGCAATACAAGAGCACCAAAAGAAAAAAGAAGAACGAGAAAAGAAACAAGAAGAACGAGAAAAGAACCAAGAAAAGAAACAAGAAGAGAAGAGATTACAACAGTTGTTGGAGGAAAAAGAAAAGAAACAAGAAGAAAGATTACAGAAGTGGCAAGAAAGCCTACAACAATGGCAGCTCGAACAGCAAAATAAACAAGAGAGATTATAGCAGTTGTTGGAGGAAAAAGAAAAGAAACAAGAAGAAAGATTACAGAAGTGGCAAGAAAGCCTACAACAATGGCAGCTCGAACAGCAAAATAAACAAGGGAGATTATAGCAGTTGTTGGAGGAAAAAGAAAAGAAACAAGAAGAAAGAGAAGAGAAATTACGGAAGTGGTTGGAGGAAAAAAAGAAATAAACAAGAAGAGAGA
>NW_013666295.1:423411-428212 GCF_000517525.1 Limulus polyphemus
AAGGACTTGTGTCGCTAAAGTTTCGTCGGAACGAAGTTACGGAAAGTTAATTAACAAACGGAGACGTAACAGTACTCTCAGCTAGTGAAATGATGTCATATAAGGTAATAGTTAAAAAATAAAATTAAAACTCAGTCAAACATTTTCCTTAATTGTAATAGAAAATTAAAAACTTACTGTAACATAACTAGATTGTGAAAAGAAAATAAAGACACATCTGAATAAGCAACCAATAGAGATAAACTACTTTGGCAATTGCTTTGAAAAAATATCCAGCAGTGAATATTTGTTGTATATTTAGGTAAAACTGGGTTAACCTTAGAGTACTGGGATACATATGCTTAATAACAAAAGATTTTACAACATATTTATTATGAAGCAATACAGAATCTCTGAGTAACTGAGTTTGTGAGAACAAAGCAAAGCGACAGAAAAAAAGTAAAATACAAGTAAAATATCTCTGTTAATTCACAAACACAGTATGTGTACATGCTTTCCTGATGTGAAATGGTCACTTCTACTAGATCAAGCAATTTCCTTTCTAAACTTTTGAGGCTGAGATCACCTACCAGACTGTTTGAGTTCAATGTTACTTACATCACAGGTAACATCAGATTCATCCATAGTGACTAGCTCTACACATGTGACTGGTCATTCACATTCAAGCATAAGGGAGTCCATAAGCTTAATATACCAATTGACCTACCACTGAAGGACATTAAATCTGGGTCATTAACTCGATTAATTGACATAATCCATTACCTACGAGAATCAATTACATCAATTAGTGTTCCTTAAGATAATAGATTAATAAAAAATATGATTGAATAGATTAACTCTCTCTCTCTCTACGGTCTCGGTGGAGTTGGCTAACTTTGTGACCTCAAATTGACCTCTATAGTTTCCATACAATAACTTCTAATATGTTTTGTATATCTTCACAAAATTTTGCAAGCTTTCAGTACTCATTAAAAGACAAAAAATCATAAGTTTTAATTAGGTATTTTCACTAAAAATTTCTCCATGAATATATGGAATCAATGTGTTAACTGCTCTAAGTCCAAAATGATTTTCATGTTAAGATTAAGAATATGTTTCTTCATCTGAAAAACCTCAAATTTCTTTGAGTAATCTCCAAACCCTCCAAAATAAATTTCATTTATTTTTCAGTAAAACTATTTTGTTTGTATTTTAGATATTTTTTCTCTACCCTAACTCTGAACAAGGTTAGTCAATTTGACCATTATAGTGAGTAACTTATGTTAAATTTCATACTCCTTGGAGGGGTGGTAAATAAAGGGATACCTTGAGATCAAATGTCACAATTCTCATAATAGGGGGAATTCAGGATTTTTTAAAAATATTGCCTAATAAAATTAAGAACTTAAAACTTATATAATATTAAAATCTGGATTATTAGCCAAGTTTTTATGACAAATATATTCTTATACCATGATAATGAAGTAGTTTAATTAAATTGTGAATGTAACTTAATATAACTTCAGGACATGTGCAGAAAAAGATGCCCATAGCAAAAGTGTTAATGTCACAAAAATATTCAGTTAGGTTTCCAATTGTTACTGTTTTCAATTATTCCAACAATTCACTAATCAATATTACAATTACATTAACAATCAACCAATCAAAGTTACTACCATTTTTGATAATTTCAGCTATCCAGTAACTGAAATATGGCTCATATGATTTTATTACTCCTATTTTAGATCATTCCAACTATCAAAGTAATTGAAATATTAGCATTATGTTTGTTGTTAAGCAAAAAACTACATAATGGGCTAACTGTGCTCTGCCAGCAGATATGGAAAACTGATTTACAGTGTTACAGTTGAATTTTTTTAATCAACTCATGTAAGAATAATCTTTTTTGTCTTTATTTTTTAGCCATCTCATAAGAATAATAAATTAGTTGAATGTAATCAACTAATGAATATTATCATTTTCTCACACTGAAAATAGATTTCCTATAAATACTTCCACTGTCCACTAATGCATTGAAAAGAAATTTTCTTGTTTGACGTGCTAGCCTTTATACCCCACTAGTTTAAGCTGCTCATTTAGCATGCATAGACCCTGCAACAATAGGAACATGACACACACTGTGAAAGGAGGTAAGTATCTATTGGAAATCTATTTTCAGTGTAAGAAAATTATAACCTCCGATACGATACATATCTAGAATCCCACACTGAGTAGATGAAGGGACTGGTGTAAGATGAAACAAAAGAGACTACTGTGTAGAAACCATCCATAGAGAATTGAAAGGAGTGCTCTGTAATTGAAAAAGTACATGTGGGGGACCGCACTACTTCTGGAACAGGCATGCCCTTCACCCACAAATAAATGTAGTGTCATGGAATGGGCAGCATTGAGGCCAGGAGCAAGTAAAAGAAAGACCTCAGAAAACAATGTATCAGGTGGGAAAATAAATCAATGAGTCCCACTCCATCCTCATCCATACAAATGTGACTGGAAACAAACTGACTTCAGTAGGATAAGAGTCACAGGTAGCATAAAGAAAAAATGGACACTGATAGGTAACTCCAAACCAATACGGAAAAAATGGAAAGCTAACAGCCAGTTCTTGAAATTATGAAGATAGAGACTAGGTATGTGCTGCACCCCAACCGTAGAGATGAGGTTTCGATTCCCATCCTCAGTATCATGAGGCAGAGGACCTCATGTAAGATACGCAGTGTATGGTAACCAGGGAAAGCAGACCATTAGTAATATATACGGCAATATATACAAAAAAGTATTTAAAACTGAAAGCAAGTGAGAAACATGTCTGATTCATATTGTGTCAATTTAGAAAGTGAGGTTCACATAAAGTAGTACAGAGGAAGCCAGCTGCTCTAGGAAAGTGTGTCATGCTCCTATTGGTGGAGGGTTGTTGCATGCTAAATGAGCAGCTCAAACTTGCAGGATATAAAGGCTAGCGTGTCAAGCAAGAAGTTTCTTTTCAATGCATTAGAGGGCAGTGGAAGATCAAGAAAAGCTATTTTGCGAGAAGAGGTATGTATCATATTAGAGTTGACAATTAGTCAATTAGTAAATTCCATATATTGCTCAGCTATGATTAGGACACAGCTGGCTACATTTGTGCCCATTCTGCACCAATACAGCCATGCATTCCAAGGACAAAACACTTTAATAACTTTCTTGACCACATTTTATGTGAATATTGTATATACACAGCTTAAACTGCTAAATTTAGATTAATCTATAATAAAGTAAGAAGATGGGAATTCATGGCACACTTATATATATCACACTTTCCTCCCTTCCATACTTCAGGCATGTTCTCAAGCTGACAGTAAATTTTAACTTTAATACCAATACAATTTAAACTTGCACGCTTTTCAAGAAATGTGTTAACTTTCTATTGTCCATATACACATGAACAACACATTTCTTAAACAAAGAATGCAATACAAAAATTACATCAAAATACTTTCAACTAAGAAATAGACCAAAATACAAAATAAAATAAACCCTTTAAAAAAATGCAAGCACACACTGTGAAAACTCCCTACTTAGACAACAGTTACATAAGAAATACTTTTTAACTAAGATTAACTCTCTCTCTCCATTAGTATACTTTGTGCACATGTTATGAGGTTTTAGTGAGTTACATTCAAAACTTAAACTATTTTCTTAACATGGTATACCAATAAATATAGCATAAAAACATAGCTAATTATCCACATTTTAATAGTATTTATAATTTAAGTTCTTAATTTTATAAGGCAATATTTAAAAAAATCTAGAATTTCACCTACTGTGAGAATTGTGACATTTACTCTCTAGCCATCCCCTCTTCTCTAATTTATTTACTACCCCTCCAATAAGTACAAAATTTAACATAAATTACTCACTATAAAATCAACATCACTCCAACAAACCATAATTTTTATAGCCTTCAATCTTTTTTCATTACAGAGCCATCAAATAGAAAATCAGATCTCTCTTGCCACACCCACCTGTCACATTCTCTTTTTCAGATTTGTTAATAGTTCTCACTTATATTCAATACTATATTATTTATAACCAATAGATAACCAAGGTTTCAGTATATCAAATTATATATTATATTATGTTGTTTTCTGTACTGAGATTTGTCAGTTTCACTTCTAGTTGAAGTTTTATTCCCATGGGAAACACATTGACAAGATTAGCTGAATTTCTAACAGCTCTTGTCATATAGTTAGAAAGCCAAAAACATTGTGATAGTTATGGGACATATTCTGCTCTTTGCTAATATTCTATGTTCTTTGAAGCATTATTTAATTAAATAAAAATTTATTCAGTGCAGTATTATCATTAGTATGAAAAAGTTGGGTTAGGTGTCATCGACAACTGACAGCGAAAAAACAAAAGAAGACCCAGATAAGTACTTTATTTCTTGTTTTTCATGTGTATTCTTCATTTATTATTATAAAAGTAACTAAAATTTAAAAATTTAAAATTTTTAGTTTATATAGGTAAAGAATAATAATAATAATGTTTCATGAGATATGCTCGCGCGTAGTCTGTGAATTATATAATTCAATATTATAATATGAGCTGCATGTTTGTCATGTGATTTACAATTTATATGGCATGAATAGTAGTTTGACACAGTTCAAAAGGGCAATAAAACTTATGTATGAGTAGACATATACTGTTAATAGTTTAAAGCTGTTAAGGATAAACAAATGTAGTTTCATGTTACAATTTGAAATCAGTTTTGAAAGGAAATAAGGGTAATTTAAATTCCTTTCCAATTTTTTTTTTTTTTTTT
>NW_013666295.1:428319-429502 GCF_000517525.1 Limulus polyphemus
AGATTGGTGATTAATTTGAATAAGATGGGATGCAAAGTTCAAATCCATTTTCCTCAATTTCCAGCTTCTAGAATGTTCTTTAATTCTCGTTCCTATGAACATCCTGTTTGACCTATGTATACACTATTGCAGTCTTGACACATTAATTGGTAAACACCACTGTTTCTGTAGTTTTTGATTCTGTCTTTGTTGTTGCACAACATTTTTACTAGGTTGTTTTTACAGTAGAAGGCCAATGTGTAGATTTCTCTCAAAATATATATAACACACTGAACAAAGAAGAAATTTAAGATTTTTGAGACAAAGAAAAGTATTTCTAATCTTAACATGAAAATCACTTTGCACTCGAACTAGTAAAAAAAAAGACTTGATATATTTATGGACAAATCTTTAGTAAAAATGCTTCATTAAAAAATCTGATTTTTTGTGCATAAAATACTTGTAATGTTTACTAAAAGTCTGCCAAATTTTGTGAAGGTACACATACTGTATTAAAAGTTATAGCATTGAAACTAAAATGAGTACAAAATGGTTACAGACCCAGTCAATTCAACCAACCTTGTAGGGAGAGTTAATTTATATTTACAATACATGTACTACATGAGATGTGACAAGCAATGCATAGTAATATAGAAACCACAATTATAGTACGGAATTACAAGATAACAAAACAAAACTAGCTTTTTACATAATGAAATAGGGTAGTGTTCTTTCCATAAAATCTTTTATAACAAAAAAAAACCAACCTTGACCTTTTAACAATGATATCACAAATTAAACCCTTTATCATAGACAGTGACTACAAGTTAACAAACTGTAACTAAAAACTCTGATGTCAAAAGTAAATAAATAACACATCACAATAAAAACCCTTTAACAATAATTAACTTACACAAAACAGTAATATCAAAAGTGCAATGATGCTTAACCCCTTATAAAAGAATAAAACCATATCAAATAAAAATGCATCCCAAATAAGCACATATACTAAGTGCTCTTAGTAAAATAAGAGATGAAATAAACTACGAGCAATAAATAAATCTCCACACACTGAAGTAAACAAGACATAGTTAAATTTATCTTACACAACAAAGCCTCACAAACTAAACACATACCCATATAGGATCTCAAAATATCTATATCTATCTGTCTATCTATATATATATATATATATATATATATA
>NW_013666295.1:430502-436324 GCF_000517525.1 Limulus polyphemus
TAGCAGGTCGTCAAGTAGTACCTATAACAGTGGCCAATTTCTCTAAATGTGAGCAGACCCTCTGGGTGTTTAAAGTTTATCAACCATTCCAGTAGTGCATGGTCCTTTTATTAAAATTCATACCATAGAAATAGTTACAATAGTTTTACGAAGAGCACAACCATTGTACAGTATTTGTATTCTGGAGCTTTGAGTATAAGACTAACATATATATAATTACATGTATTCCATCCTGCAACTGCAATAACACTGCTACAATTCCACAATCACTACTTTAAGTGTCAAGTTAGAATTCACAATCCTATCATGGATATTCTAATACTAGGAATTTTTAAAAACACATTTCAATGACATTTCATCTTGTTGGGTAAGACTTTTTTGGTCAGGTCAGTCAATGATGCAGTAATTTCAGCATAATTTGGGATGAAGTTCCTGTAGTATCTTGCTAACCCCAGGAAGGATATGACTTGCTGCTTAGTTGTTGGAGCTGGTGTATCTTGTATGCAGATTATCTTTCACTCAGAAGAATCCACAAAAACAAAACATAACAGGTGCTTATGATGCCAGTCAGTGGAAAAGAGAAAACCAAGACAGAGTTGACCAATAAGGTGCTACCAAAAGCACTCAACAATGAATGTTGCGGTACACTGCAAAGACATGTGGAGAAGGCAAAGAGCAGGGAACACACAGAAAAGAGGATACCAATACAGGCTAAGGGTGTCAACAGCTAGAGCAGCAGGTTGTGGGATCAGGGACCAAAAGAGCTGAGGTGACAAGTCACTTCATAACTCACAGATGCAATGGAGAAGAATGAGCCTGAATGAAGAACAAACCATTTTAAAAGGACTCCAAGGTGAAAAATAAATTTATTAGAGTCAGGTACAAATGAACAAAGGACAACCATTCCAGACAAACAGCCTCTTAGATTAGAGTCAGGTACAAATGAACAAAGGACAACCATTCCAGACAAACAGCCTCTTAGATTAGAGTCAGGTACAAATGAACAAAGGACAACCATTCCAGACAAACAGCCTCTTAGACAAGAAAGGATATGACTGCAGTAGGAGCCTACTGAGTAGATGCAAAAAGAAGCCAAACATCCAGAAATTAAATACAATGAAGGCTGTAACTGTAGCAAGAGAAAACCTTCATGACCTAGCTGAAGACATAAGGAACAAAAGTCATGGCAAATAGTTGAGTCTGAAACCAATATGCATATTGTAATCGACAAACTGAAGGAAATGTGAAGAGATATGGACCATCTTCATCCAAAGGCTGGGAAAACCTATTAAGAAGAAAAAAATACTTCATCTGAAAGTGGAGAATCACCAATAAAGGTTATTACAAGTATGATGAGGGGATGTCAGTTCACAGGATTCAAGCGGAGAATGAAGAGACAGGAATTGTAAATCAGAGAGGGGAGCAAGCAACACTCTCTATGACATTCAAAACCAAGAGTTCCAACACTGTCCCCAAGCCAGTGGAGGTGCTAAGAATCAGTAGATGGGGGAAAACAATGGAAAAAGAGGAAGAGAAATGAAAAGAGAGAAAGTGTGTAAGAACTTCTGTTACTCAATGGTTGGTTATGTGAGATCAAAAGTATACAAAGGCCAAGGAACATGAGGGAAAGCACAGGAAAGGTCAATACAGGAGACTGAAAAGTGAGAGAAAATTGATGACAAGCAGCTTCTGTCTGAGACTCCAAGGTGAGGAACACCCAAAAGGCCTTGTGGAAAATGAGTGGGAATAGGGGCAAGCCATATAAGGTGGACTGAGGAAGATGAACAACAGTTGTCTTCAATGCAGAACTGGTAATTCTGGAAGTACAACACCCACCTCATGATCCTTGCACTGTCAATGTTACACTTCTGGATGTATGCAAGGGGCTGATGGTCCATATGGATAATGAACTCCTTGTGGAGGTAGTTCTGGAATTTCCAGATGTCAAATATGGTGGACAGATGCTCTCATTTGATCACAAAGTAGATCTTGTTACTACTCAACAGCTTTTTACTGATGTACATCACAAGAGACAGTCCATCTTCATGTTCTTGCAGAAATACTGCTCCAATTCCTACATCTCCTGTATCAGCCAGAATGATGAACGGTTTGTTGAAGTTTGGCATTCTAAGGATTGGTGAACTTCCGAACATGTTCTTCAACTTCTGGAATGTCATCTGCTGAGGTTGTTCCCACTTCATCTTATTGGGTTGGTCTTTCTTGATCAGTTCAGTCAGTGGTGCAATGACTTCAGCATAGTTTGAGATGAACTTCCTATAGTATCCGGCTAATCCCAGGAAGGATCTGACTTGCTCCTTGGGTTAGCTTCTTCTCTTGCATGGATATTTGTTGGTCACCCACCTTGTGTCCAACAAAGTCTAGCACACAGTAACTGATGTAACACTTAAATGGTCAGATGGTCAGACCTGATGCCCTCACTCCCCTGAATAGCTCTAAGTTTCTTCAGGTGGTCTTCCCATCTGACTATGTGGGTCAAGATGTTGCCCACATAATGCTCGATGTAGCTAGTTTTATGCAACATCTTCCTATCATGCGGTTGAATGTTGCTGCTGAGTTGACTAACCCAAATTGTGTCCTTTTGAACCGATAACATCTGTCTTGTGTCACATAGGTTGTCTTCTCTTTAGATTCTGTTTCCATCAGAATCTGCCAATAACTCTTACTGAGGTCGATCTTGGTAAAGAACTTAGCCCTGTCTAGTTTTGCCACAATTACCCTTAGGTTTGAAGTCAAACTTCGTCATGATGTTCAGGTCCTGAAAAGCTACATAGAAGCAGAGTGAGCCATCCCTCTTCACAATTACCATTGGTGAACTTTAGGTCGCAAATCGAAGGCTCAATGATTCTGGCTTCTAACATTACCTTGACTTCTTGTTTGATCAGGTCTCTCATTGCATAGAGCATTCTAGTAGGACTTCACCTTGACTGAATCCCTCGTCGTGGTTTCGATCTTGTGTTGCATGAGGTCTGTCTTGCCTAGTCTATCTGTGAAGACATCTGCATATTGGCACAGTAGATATTTCTTCTGTTTCCCAGTCAGCTCTTCACTGATGTTGACATCTTTGTACATCTCATCTCCACTCAGCAGTCTTAGATTCGGTAGGTCTTCATCTTTTATGAGAAAATCACTGTCTTTAGGTTCTGGGTCTATGACATCTACACCTGCAATGCCAATCTGTGTCTCAATGGCTGCACCCATTAGGTCTTCTTCCCTCTCGAAGTACCTCTTCAAAAGATTGGCATGGTAGATCTTGGTCTTCTTGTACCCTTGCACCTCATAATCTGTTTTGTGGAGCATGCCCTGTACTTCAAAAAGTCCTTTCACTGCAGGTTGAGTTTGTTTTGTCTGTTTGATCTGTCTGATCTTTAAACATCGATCCTTGACCTTCATTTCACTGAAGTCCTTCACAATACCTTCTTGAACAAGTTGAGAGTTCTCCTCTAGTCAGTTTCTCAGGTCTAACATGCACTGGGATGTGTTCCTCACTTCTGGTTATTATTCTCTTATTCCTTGTATTGTTCTTCTGTAGAGAAACTTGAACAGTGCAAATCCTGTACTCATTTGTAGGACTTCTTGGTAAACAAATAATAACTGCTTGAACTTATCTGTCCCAGTCATTTGGTCTCTCCTGACACATCTTCAGCATGCTCTTTAAGGCTCTATTGACTCTCTTACAAAGTCCATTATATATTGAGTTATATGGGATTGTAAAAAGCTACTTAATGCTGATGAGTCTACACACCTTTTGCATCAGTTCTGAGGTCGTTTAAGGTCATTTCCATTCTTATGGAAAACTTTCTCTGTAGAACATTTCCAGAAAGTCTTCTGCAACTCTCTCCATCTCGATCTTTGGCAATGCTATGTCTTCTGGGTAACTTGTTGCACAGTGAACTACTGTCAGCATGTATTGGTTGCCCTTGTTGGATACAGGTGCTAGTGATCCAATTAAGTAAACATCTACTCTGCTGAATAATACTTCTAGCAGAGGCATCTCACCCAGTGGCACCTTTGCTATTGTCTCTCTAGGTACTGTCCTTTGGCAGATGTCACATGGCCTGCACAATCTGGACATATCTCTGATGACCCCTGGCCAATGGAAGTTACTGGTGATTCTGTTTGCTGTCATCTTCACTCCTCAGTGTCCTCCCACAATTGATTCATGAGCCAATTTCATCACTTGGGTCCAGTATTCTTCTGGTACTATGAACTGTCTTCATACATCCAGTACAACACACCCTTTTGGTCCTCCATTCAGTATGCCCCTTTCCTCTTTGTCTTGTGCTTGACTTGCTCCTAGGCACTGTTCTAAAGTTTCTGCAGAGAAGGGTCTTTCTTCTCTGCTTCCTTCAGTTCTCATAGACCTACATTTGGGAAGTCACTTTTCAAGATTTGCAGGGGGCTTAATGTCTTATTTGCTTTGCTTTTCTTGAATTCTTGTGGTGACTGCAGATGCCTCATCAATATCCATTCTGTTTGGTTTCTCCAAACTTCTACTGCCCGGTATATTGTCAATCACCAAGTCTCCCACAAAGTATCGAGTGTCTACCTTTATTTTTGCTATAGGAAACTTTCTCACTGTCCCATCAATCAGCACACACACAGAGGTACCTTGCCCATCATCTGCCGGTGTCTCACTTTCTCGTTCCTGACACAGCCTTCACCTACTGGCATGTTTTGGTTTGTTGGAACCTCTTGATGTTTATCACATGCTCCAATCACTACTGGCACCACTGATCCATATGCTAACTTGAGCTGACCATCAATCATACACTGTTTAATCATGGTGATAGCACTTCCTTTTTGTGGTAAACCTGATGAATTGTCTCCATTCTGTTTCTTCTGGCAACCACACCTATGGTGACAGACACTATTTTCTTGTTTCTTGCCAGCACCATTTTTGTAAGTAGATCCAGCTGTTTTATGTTTAGATTTTGGCTGTTGCTTTTTGATAACAGACATACACTCACTCACAATGTGTCCCATTTTTTAACAAGCATAGTAGCTCTTCTCCCTTTCCTCTGTTAACCCTTTTGATACGGGTCACAGGTTAAATGCCATGTTTTCTCGTTTGTTGACTCGCATTCAAAATTTTATTGAACTACTATTTCATGAACTTATGTCAATAAGTTTGGTATCAAACTGTAGATTGTAATTCAAATTTTAGAACTATACATTACTGAATTTCTTAATTTAAAAGTAAATATAAAAAACATTGATTTTTGTGTGTCACATGGTATGTTCAATGCAGCACTGGTTCAAATTAGATGTTTGTGAAGTCAAAATATTAAATCTATAGTTTTGTATGAATTAGAAACTCAAATTACAGATATTAACAAACTAGAATATAAAATAGGAAGGTCTTATCTTTTTTTAATTTGCTAAAATATTGCTCACGTAATAAATCAAACACAGTGGTACCCCACCCTCCTCTTTCCATTTTTGGAAACGCTCCTTTATATACACTTACTTCTATATATGACATGAATTGGGAGCTCAGAATTTCCCCTAGTGGTTTTCTCAACATTTCTAATGTGGCTAGTGCCATTTCTTTCTTTTGAACCAAGATTTCAATGAGATAAGTTGTGTCTTTAGTCTGGAGTCTTTAGTCTGCTTGAAATTTCATATTTTTTTAAGAGTAAAATACATCTTAGTTTCCAAGCTCCATAAATTATAGTAGAATTATATGGCATTGATGTAAACCTTCCCCATGATTTTTTACTTATTCAAATGTGTATATATATAAAACCTAAAAAAATTATTTTGTTCCATATCCTTCACATGCAAATTTTTTAAAGGCTTAG